>NC_086007.1:28014876-28022376 GCF_030014385.1 Trichomycterus rosablanca
TCGTGCTCATTTCTGCTCATTCAGTAAAAGTGTGTGTGTGTGTGTGTGTGTGTGTGTGTGTGTGTGTGTGTGTGTTTAGTCAGTCTGAGATGGTCAGTAATGCTGACCAGACGTTCTTCTTTTGGGAAGAGTTTCATCACAACTTGGGACATGCTCCTGTCCTCACTCACACACACCTACAGCTGCATGAAAAGACAAAGCTTGTTATATGGGCACAGGAAAGTCACCTGTAGTCAGAAAGTATCAGGAAGCCGGGGTAAAAAATTACATCATATTGTGGAACTTCTTGCTCTATTAAATTCATAATTTGAGGTGGACAGGGTGCTCAGGTGGTGCTGAGGTGGCGTTCAGGTGGTGCTCAGATGGTGCTTAGGTTGTGCTCAGGTCGCACTCAGGTGGTGCTCAGATGATGCTCAGTTGGTGCTTAGGTGGTGATCAGATGGTGCTTAAATGGCGCTCAGGTGGCGCTCAGATGGCGCTTAGATGGTGCTCAGGTGGTGATCAGATGATGCTCAGGTGGTGCTCAGGTGGTGCTCAGATGATGCTCAGGTGGTGCTCAGGTGATGCTCAGATGATGCTCAGGTGGTGCTCAGATGATGCTCAGATGATGCTCAGGTGGTGCTCAGGTAGAACTCAGGTACAACTCAGGTTGTGCTCAGATGATGCTCAGTTGGTGCTTAGGTGGTGCTCAGATGGTGCTTAAATGGCGCTCAGGTGGCGCTCAGATGGCGCTTAGATGATGCTCAGGTGGTGCTCAGGTGGTGCTCAGATGATGCTCAGGTGGTGCTCAGATGATGCTCAGATGATGCTCAGGTGGTGCTCAGGTAGAACTCAGGTAGAACTCAGATGACGCTTAGATGGCGCTTAGGTCGTGCTCAGGTTGCGCTCAGGTGGTGCTCACATGGTGCTTCAGTGGCACTCAGATGGCGCTCAATTAATCAATAAACAATGAGCCTGTAGTGAGTATAATCAGAGACAAGGCTAGTGTAGTAGGTAGAGCTTTGTGAGATAAATCGATCTTGTTTTTACCATGCAGCCAGTACCGGGCCCTTGAGTGAGGCCCCTAATCCTCCTGAACAATAAAATGAAATAAAGCGCCGGTGCCGGGTTCAGTCTCTCTCCGGTTTTCCTCGCTCTGTCTCTCGCCCTGTCGTTTTCCATCTCCTCCCCACCGAGCCGCCGCTCCACTATCTCCTTCATTAAAGCGCCGCTGCTCCGCCGTCCGGAGGTCGCGAGAGAGCCGCCCGGCGTCACGGCGACTGCCGATGTGGTTGCCATGGCAGTGAGGAATCGAGTAGGAACTGAGGACGGAAAGAAATAGACAGAGAGACGTCTTTGGTTTCCGCGCCGTCTCGGACCGCGGGTCACCGGCGTCCTCGCCTCAGAGGCAGACGCGGGTACGAGGACCGACTGTAAAGTTCTCCCTACGGATAGTGACCATCCATCTTCGCCCACGTCTGCAGCCAGCAGAGGTCGCTGTTTTACAAGAGTGCGTCTGTGGGAATTTGTCCCTGTTTAATCAAAACCAGGCACTGAAGATGCAAGCGGAACTCCTGCAGTGTTCGGTGGGGTTCAGGTCAGCAGTTCCTTCATCAAACTCGACAGTGTATTTACGGGCGTGGCTTTGTGCACCGGAACAGGAAACAACCATCCCCAAACTGTTGACACATCATATCACTGGGGTGTCCACATACATTTTGGACCGAATAGTCACACACACACACACACACAGACGAGGAGTAAAATCGGTCTGTTCGGGGTCGGGGTGATGCTGAGGTGTTTAAAATTTCATCGCTGACCTTTAGTATGAAAAAACAGCACGCAATTACACACCCCTCAATCACTGACGAGTGTGTGTGTGTGTGTGTGTGTGGTGTGGTGTTGTGTGTGTGTGTGTGTGTGTGTGTGTGTGTGTGGGGTGTGGTGTGGTGTGGTGTGTGTGTGTGTGTGTGTGTGTGTGTGTGTGTGTGGTGTGTGTGTGTGTGTTCTTATGGTGCCACCCAGTCGAAGCAGGACGCTCGACACAGGACCCTTGTGTCCCGAATTCAGCCCCTCTGTGCTCCCAGAGCATGTTGAGTGTGTAGGTGCCACGCCCATGTCTCTGGGCTTTTGTTTAGGTCCACATCTCCTCAATTGTGATAGGTGAGTTTTAAAGATGTTGAGTTTCGAGGTATTTTTCCCCATAAGGATGTTTGGGGAACCTGTTAATGCGTCCATGGTCCCGTGGAGCTGCAGATATTTTAGTCTCATGTAAAATAATGAGGTTGTTTTTGACACTTAAACACTGAAAATAACACAAATATAATATAAACACACTGAAATACAATTACTAACAGTTAAACATCAATAAAAACACAATAAAAGCTGCACTTTAGTTTTACTTCTTTATTGTTTCCTGACGCTTCTTAATGCTGGAGATGCTTGATGTTGGAATACCGTATTCCCTTCAGCACCGGCGCATTCACACGAGAAGTGACAAAACCACTTTTGCTTTTCTCGCTGTGCCGTTATTTCCTATGAAGTGTGACGGCGATGCACAAAACTTAGCGTGACTTACTGTAGTAAAACAGCGAGTGAGGAATGTGATTAGTGGAGGAACTTATGAGCAGTAATAATGAAGAGAAGTTTAGTGCTCCTGTCTCCTTCTTTTACTACATTAAACCACGTTAAGCTTTATTTTCAACCAGAAGCGTTTTAGACTCTGGGAGAAGCTGATTCTGATTCTCACCGTTTCTCAGAAGCTGGAGCTGTAACACAAGTTTAAAAGTGAAACAGGGAGGAGAATCCAGATAAACACAGATACACGTGGAGCTGTAACCCTGGATCTGATGCTTATTCCACACTGATGCAGATTCAGATCAGATTCACACGCTGATCAGGGTTTACTGATCAAGACGAGTGCTGAACGAGTTTAAGGGAACAAGTCCTGATGAAGGGTGTTTTAAAGATTTCAAGTTTATGGGATGTTGAGTTACAAGGTACCGCTGTAATTGGTAATGCTAGATCGTGTTATATTAAATCCTGAGGATCTGGATATGTCTGTGAGGACGGCGGTGTGTTATTCTCCCGCCTGTGTGTGCAGGTACTTTAATTTAATCATGTTTTCCCCCTGTATGTAAGTCCTTGGTGCCTGTGATGTACCGCTCCACTCTTCCACGTGCGCCGCATCTATTTATAAATTTGTTCCTATTTGTTTTAGCGTCTGACTCTGACGTTTCTTCCTTTTTCCACTTCAGACTCGTTAGCGCGTCGCTTCATCAGCAGCTCGCTGACAGCAGTGGTGTGTGTGTGCGAGTGTGTGTGTGTGCGCGAGTGTGTGTGAGTGTGTGTGTGTGTGTGTGTGTGAGGACGAGCTGTAACACAAACAGACTGGAGTAGGCCAGGTAAACTCCACCGTCAGCGCTACATGCTAATTAGCGAAGGAGAAATGTGTGAAAGTTTAGCATCTATAATTAGCGTCTGTAATTAGCGTGTATGTGATTAGCTTGCCTACAGATCGGCGTATGACATCACAACGTAGCGCGTCTTTATTTAGGCTAAGATTAGCGCTCGAGCTTCTGGGGTCGGAAGCTCACACAGCGAACACGGTACAGTAAAAGTTACAGCTAATGAACACTCGTCAGGGGGTGGAGGGGGGCGGGTGCTAGTCTGCAGCCCTGCTGGGCAAGGAGGGGTGGTGCAAGTGCCAGGGAAATTGAAGTAGGGAACTAGATATGACTAAATTTGAGAGATAAAGGGGGTAACAGTGCAAAACAATCACAAATCATGCTTTCTGCACCCGCTGTGATTGGCTGACATAAAACCTTTTCAGAACCGAGGACTTTTCCCCCCAAATTTCTTCCTAATGTCGTCATATCCAATTCCCTGATCATATCACACACACACACACACACACACACACACACACCAGCACTGAGATTCTAGACTTTCCGAGTTGGAGTCTCAGCTCTCCTATTAAGCCCCCTAATGGACACAGCTGGCAGTGCAGCAGATAAAATCGGCCGATACTCTGCTGGGTGGGAAAAGACGGGACTAAAAAGTGGGCGGGGTCTTGGGCGCTGTGTAAGGACCCTGGTTAGTAGCCCGAGACGCCTGTACAGAAGTGGAGGAACGTGGAGATCAGTGCGTGACTCTCCATGAGCGAGACCGATCTCACGCACCGATCCACCGAAGCACGGGGGGATAAGAAGGGGTCGCGTCAGAGGGAGGGCGTGTCAGGAGAGTATACCCTCAGTACTCCATCGGGGTCTCCAGCAGAGGAAGAGGAACTGGCTATGACTAAACTGGGGGAGAAAATGCAGAAATAAATAAATGGTTCCAGGGTGCTGAAACGTCTCTGTGGTTGATTTCAGCTGAATTTATGATTTTTGGCGTCAATACTTCCCCCCCCCCCCCCCTCTCTCTCTCTCTCTCTCTCTCTTTCTCTTGCTCTCTCTCTCTCTCGCTCTCTCTCTCTCTCGCCCCCCACACAGACACAGACGCCCCCCCGCCCCGCCCGTCTTTAGTCTTGGTTTCCTGTTTTGTATTCTCTCGCTCATCTCTGTAACCCATCATCATCTCCTCTCTCTCCACTCTCTCCTCTCTCTCCTCTCTCTCTCTCCTCTCTCAGCTGAAAGTCATCGTGACTCCGTCGGGCCCCGGGGACGACACTAATTTCATTTTATGTGATTTTATTACCCCGATAAGCTCGGCCGGCTCACGCGTGCGGCGCTGGCTTTTTTTTCACGCGAAACTATACGGCCAAAAGTATTTGGACGCCTGACCGTGAGCTTGTCAGACGTTCTGTGTCAAAAGCTATTAATATTAAACCAGACCGACCCTCTGTGTGATCTCTTCATCTAGAACATCAGCCGCTCTACTGAGAAGCTTCGCGTCTGAGGGTGGGCGTGCCGGAGGGGATTCCTCATACTGCTGCAGTTACGCCCTCTGCTGGCTGATCAGTGGTACTGCACAGAGACGAGGGATAACGGAGATCAGTGCGTGACTCTCTGAGATGAACTCGCCTGGTGCAGGTGAATAGAAGCGGTCGTGCTGCACACGTGTCGGAGTGGGGGTCTGCAGCAGTAGAGGGGAAATACCATCGGGGAATCGGATACGACTAAATTGAAAGGAAAACTGGGGATAAAACATGACTCCTGTTCAGATCTGTTTCTTCTCTTGTTTTTAGTTGTAAATGGCGGTAAGGCGGTAAACTACATTATTATGGTGACGTGAGGACTGCCCAAACTGCACCAGTGTTTCTGGCTGTGAGTTTGCAGTGGAAAAGTGCAGAACCGCATCAGTACCAAAACCATGCCAGTGGAAAACGGCTGTGCTAACAGGGTCCCAAACTGGTCCCTCCTTTCCAGATCCTCACGCACACACACACACTCACACACACACTCGTATGTCAGCGGGCTGATTAACAGGCGCGGCCGGCGGTCTCCTGCGGGTCAGAACTCACATCCATCACAGCAGCAGCTCATGAAAATTAAAATCTTTTTTTTTCTCTGTTAATGACCGCAGGTGATAAACGATCGCTGCTCCTCTCACCGCTAGATCCGCCTGTTAGCCGCTAGCATGCACGACTTTCAGCTAATTACGCCATTTATCATGCAGAGCAAATTCTACTGTGATCCGTTACAGTCCCGTTTGTGCTTTTGGAGAAGAAAGAAACAAAACGTGGGAATCTGTGATCATACAAACACGGACCTGATGGAGACCGTTTGTTCCAGAGATAGTTGGATGGTCATGTACTGTAAACAGATCAAATACAGGGTAGTGTTACAGAGCCGGACGCACCTTATGGTGCAAACACTCTCACTAATGTTACTATAAAACCCCGAAGCTTTCAAAACCTGTGAGTTTGTGTTTGAGATTAAAAACAGGACGAGAATTTCAGAAACAGTCCTGAAGCTCTGATGGTTAAATATATGAAACCAAACCAAAACCTAAACATACGCACACGCACACACACACTCTCACACACTTACACACACACACACTCTCACACACTTACACACACACACACTTACACACACACACACACACACACTCATGTACACACACACACAGTAATTCTAGCTCACATTTGGCTTTATGTTAGAATGATAAAATGCTGCTTTGAACTGAACACAAGAAGATAAATCACAGAGCGAGTGTTTATTAAACATGATCAACACGATATCACACACACACACACACATGTGTACACACACACATGCACACACACACACACACACGTGTACACACACACATGCACACACACACACATGCACACACACACACGTGTACACACACACACACGTGTAGTCATGCATCTGTTTGACAGGGTGATTTACCTTTATCACATTTACACTGGTGGCTTCATGCAAACACACACACACACACACACACACACACACACACACACATGTACACACACACACACACACACACACACACATGTACACACACACACACATGCACACACACACACATGTACACACTTAGTCGTATCCAGTTCCCTGACTGTATTCCACCTCTACTGCTGCAGACCTCCACTCCTGACCGAGGAGGAGGGTCGTTACTAACACACACCAATCCCCGATCTGCGTTATCCCCCGCCTCTGTGCAGCGCCATCGCTCAGCCAGCAGAGGGAGTAACTGCAGCAGTTATGAGGAATCCCCTCCCATCATCCGATCGTTGTCTGTATAGGCACCCAGCTGGCTGATAGCACTGCTGGGGATTCAAACTCTGGATCCAGGCACTTGTGAGCTAGCATCATTTACAGCTGCACCACCCGAGCACCCTTGGAGTAACGTGCCTTTTATTCTCTATATGTTTCCTTGTCTCGCTCTCTCAGTGTGTCTCTCTCTCAGTGTGTCTCTCTCTCAGTGTGTCTCTCTCTCAGTGTGTCTCTCTCTCTGTGTCTCTCTCTCAGTGTGTCTCTCTCTCTGTGTCTCTTTCTCAGCAGTGATGAATTATTGATGTTTTGCTGATTTGATTGTGCGATGCTGAAAATTTTCTCACTGGCTGTTCACTCCAGTTAAGACTGGGAGAAATCACACACACACACACACACACATAAACACACACACACACACTCGTACACACACACATAAACACACACACACACACACACACCCTCAGGCTGACAGTGGGAGCGGTTATGGATGCTGAATGTAATTGGGTATCCGTGTATGACACAGATAACAATGAGGATGATGTAGCGGCGGCGTGATCATGGGAAATAAATGTAGAGAAGAGAGAGAGAGATTGTGTGATAGTGAGAGAGAGAGAGAGAGAGAGAGAGAGAGAGATTGTGTGATAGTGCGAGTGGTACAGAGAGAGAGAGAGAGGGTGCGAGTGGTAGTGAGAGTGTGAGAGAGCTGCTTGTTTTACACATTTACATTCACAGTATTAATCAGATGCTTTAATTTACAGCGACGTTTATATATACAGTGGGGGAAATAAGTATTTGATCCCCTGCTGATTTTGTAAGTTTACCCCCTTACAAAGACTTGAACAGTCTATAATTT
>NC_086007.1:28032376-28034876 GCF_030014385.1 Trichomycterus rosablanca
ATGTGTGATGGTTCCTGATGGAACGTGTGATGGTTCTTGGTGGACAGTGTGATGGTGTCTGATGGAACGTGTGATGGTTCCTGATGTGTGATGGTTCCTGATGTGTGATGGTTCCTGATGTGTGATGGTTCTTGGTGGACAGTGTGATGGTTCCTGGTGGACGGTGTGATGGTTCCTTATGGAACGTGTGATGGTTCCTGATGTGTGATGGTTCTTGGTGGACAGTGTGATGGTTCCTGGTGGACGGTGTGATGGTTCCTGATGTGTGACGCTCCGGTCCTACAGAGGTGTGAGAGGCGCATTATTCCAGCAGATTAAATTGAAATGGATTGGGGGGGGGGGGGGTGTTAGAGACATTGGCAGGGTAATGAGTCCACCATTACCCACAATTCCTCTGGAGCAGGTAAGTGCAGATCTTCCCCATGAGGATCTGAGAGAGCTGAGAGTGTGAGAATGGCGATGAGGAGCGGGGGGAGGGGGAGGGGGGTATTAAAGAAATATATGAGGATATTAAGGCGGGGGGGGGGGGGGGGGGGGTCGGGGGGGGGTCGGGGGTGAGACCAGGAGCATGAAGGACAAAAAGGGAACAAGTGAAGAGGCTCCGGGGGGCCCGAGAACCACCATGATTATTACTGCTGCTTCAACACACACACACACACACACACACACACAGTGTTTTTACACAGTAGCACAGCTGGTTGAGTGGGTACCACACAGCAGCTGGATCCTGGCACTCTCTGTGTTCCCTCCTCCTCCCAAAACCTGCAGAAGGTGGATTTGTTTCTGTGAATGAGAAACTCAGTATTTAGTAGAGTAATGTAGTAGAGTTAAAAGTGATTGAGCCAGTAAAGTTTCTTCCACCTTGTGGTTTAGTACAGAGAGGAGTCTCGAGTCTCGAGTCCTTTTTGAGTCTCGAGTAATTTTTGAGTCTCGAGTAATTTTTGAGTCTCGAGTCCTTTTTGAGTCTCGAGTCCATTTTGAGTCTCGAGTCCTTTTTGAGTCTCGAGTCCATTTTGAGTCTCGAGTCCTTTTTGAGTCTCGAGTCCATTTTGAGTCTCGAGTCATTTTTGAGTCTCGAGTCCATTTTGAGTCTCGAGTCCTTTTTGAGTCTCGAGTCCATTTTGAGTCTCGAGTCCTTTTTGAGTCTCGAGTCCTTTTTGAGTCTCGAGTCCATTTTGAGTCTCGAGTCATTTTTGAGTCTCGAGTCCATTTTAGAGTCTCGAGTCATTTTTGAGTCTCGAGTCCATTTTAGAGTCTCGAGTCATTTTTGAGTCTCGAGTCCATTTTGAGTCTCGAGTCCTTTTTGAGTCTCGAGTCCATTTTGAGTCTCGAGTCCTTTTTGAGTCTCGAGTCCTTTTTGAGTCTCGAGTCCATTTTGAGTCTCGAGTCATTTTTGAGTCTCGAGTCCATTTTAGAGTCTCGAGTCATTTTTGAGTCTCGAGTCCATTTTTGAGTCTTGAGTCCTTTTTGAGTCTCGAGTCATTTTTGAGTCTCGAGTCCATTTTAGAGTCTCGAGTCCATTTTAGAGTCTCGAGTCCTTTTTGAGTCTCGAGTCCTTTTTGAGTCTCGAGTCCCTGAGTCTGAGTCTTTCATGAGTCTTGAGTCATTTTTAGGTCTTAAGTCCTTCTTGAGTCTTGAGACCTCGGAGGCATCCACTTGAAGGAAGAATTGAGGAACATGCTGAGGAACATGAACGATCATGTCTGAAAGAGTCAGTGCGCTCTCAGTGCTGGTCCTGAACCCGGTGTATGACAGAGATTTCATTAATAAATGGACGGTGTTTCTTTATAAGGACAGTAGAACTGTGGGTGACCAACTGTAAGGTTTTGGGTTTAAATCCCAGCTCTGCCATGCAGCCACGACCAGACCCTTCACCCTCTCGGCTTCTAAACCAGCTGAGATATAAAATAGAAATAAAATAACGTGGTTCTGTCTGATCTACATTATTATTATAATTCCACTTTCATTTATTTTTATTCTTCCTGTAATTATTTTCATCCGTTTTGTTTCTGGACGTTTAATTGAGTAAATCAGCGACACTAGATGAGATTATTTAAACATCTCGTCCAGGTTTATGAGGCACCGTGTAATTTCATCTGTAATCAGTTTTAAATGATATGATTCATTCATGTTATTCTTTAATAAAATAGAATTAAACAGTTTAAAGGTGAAGAATGAGAGTTTGAAGTCGTTCGTGGTTTTCAGAAGAGGAGAAGACGAGACGTCCATAATTTAAAAGGAACTTAAGGTAGGAAGGATATTTTTACATTGATTAGCATGTGTGCTAGCTGCTGTGCTAGCGTAAGAACTCTCCGGCTTTAATGTGGGTTCAGAAAAATGTAACCTGGAAACCAGACGGGATAAAACCCCGAGCCAGACGTGAGAGGGTTTATGAGCTGCGACGGCTAGAATTGATTTCAGAATTGATTTTAAGATTCCGCTGCAGGTCAGTGAGCGCTGGAATAGATTTACTCTGGAGTTCGTTACCGATCGCGTTTCA
>NC_086007.1:28044876-28067376 GCF_030014385.1 Trichomycterus rosablanca
AGTGTGTGTGTGTGTGAGTGTGTGTGTGTGAGTGTGTGTGTGTGTGTGTGTGTGTGTGTGTGTGAGTGTGTGTGTGTGGGATCGGATTGAGATTCAGACCCCAGGGTTTGAGCCGTGAAAAGCTCAGAGTTCAGTGTGATAGCAGTAATTACTGTAGCAGCGCCGCATAATCCCATCACACACACACACACACACACACTCACACACACACTCACACACACACACACACTCACACACACACACTCACACACACACACACACACACAGATGAGACTCCATGTATCCACATCATATAAACCACATGGACATCAGACCAAAACCCTCCTGATTATACATGTTGGTCCTCATCTGCTGCTTTCACTCTATTGGAACATAACTGCAGGGATTTGCTTCCATACAGAGTTCTGATTCATCCTAAATCTGATGGTTGGAGTTGAAGAGTGTTTAGGATTTTAGTTCATTTTAGTGAACTGGTCCTGGTCCTGGTGGGTCTGTTGTTACTCATAGACCCTTTGTGTGGGGCACAAACACACCCTGGCCAAGGTTCCAGTTCTTTCAGGGGTAGCAACATTTATCAGTTTCCCCACTCTTACCTAAAAGCAAATTTTGAGCTGCCAATCCACCTTCTGCATGTTTTGGGGAGGTCTGAGGAAACCAGAACCAGGTGCATTAATATGGAGCGCTGGTCTGTCCAGTGGAGCTCAAACTGTGTGCTGGAATTTGTGCCCATTCAGACGAGAGCACCGATGATGGGTGAGACCCGACTCACTATCAAGGTTCCGATTCATCCCAAAGGTGTTTAATAATGGTGAGGTCACTTAAGGTCATTTTTAGCAGACTTTGACAGACTGTTTGTTTATGGACGTTGTGTTTTGCACAGGCTCATGCTGGAGAGGGAAAGAGCCTTCCCCAAACTTGTTAAACCACTGGACACATCATTTCTATGATATAATTAGTTCTATTCACCTGTTAGCAAGCTGTGTGTGTGTGTGTGTGTGTGTGTGGGTGTGTGGGTGTGTGGGTGTTCAGAGACACCCAGGAATTCAGGGTGACGGGTGGCTGGTTGTCTTGGCACGATACAGAGCAGACAGGGCGAGCGAGTCCCAAAGAGAGAGAGAAGAGAGAGAGAGATGGTTGAGAGACCCTGACAGAAAGAGAGGAGAGAGAGAGAGAGAGAGAGAGAGAGAGAGAGAGAGAGAGAGAGAGAGACCCTGATAGAAACAGAGAGGAGAGAGAGAGAGACACTTGTTGCCGCTGAGTGCTAACGAGCTCTGGGTAGAAGAGGTCGCGTTACCGTTTGACCCCGACTCTCTCTCACCCGCTCTGCTCTCTACGCCCCTGCAGACGCCCGTCTCGGCGGCGATTCAGCTACGCCAGGCGCTTAACTAATGCTACCAGCTTGCTAGCAGCCGACTGGTTGTGCGCTGGTGCTAAGCTAAGCGCGGCGTGGGCCAGAGTTCCGCCCTAATGTTTCTCCATTAAGCAAATTAGCGCCGCTTATCGTGTCACAACCGCGCAAATTACGTTATTTACTCAAATTAGCCATGAAAGGCCGCTAGGTAGATAAACAGATCAGGAGTCCATCAATTGTAGCCTTTACACGGTACAGTCGGTCATTAAGGGAGTGGGTGGATCCACACACACACACACACACACACTCACACACACACACACACACACTCACACACACACTCACACACACACACACACACACACTCACACACACACACACACACACACTCACACACACACTCACACACACACACACACACACTCACACACACACACACACACACACACACACACACACACACACACTCACACACACACACACACACACACACTCACACACACACTCACACACACACTCACACACACACACACACACACACACACACACACCACATCCTGACCGGGGCTGCTGCTGATTCAGAGCTCTGAGGCGGCTTGCGGCTCGTCCCCTATATTTATGGTTCATTCTGGAAACTGCTGCTGTCCACCAGACTTCCAGTGTGTGTGTGTGTGTGTGTGTGTGTGTGTGTGTGTGTGTGTGTGTGTGTTAGCAATAAAGCCATGACTTAGCATTTTAGCTTACTGCTACGTGTAAACAGCAAATAATATGATGTCGCCACCCTTACAGCTATAACAGCTTCAACTCCTCTGGGAAGGCTTTCCACAAGGTTTAGGAGTGTGTTTATGGGAATTTTTGACCGTTCTTCCAGAAGCGCATCTGTGAGGTCAGACACTGATGTTGGACGAGACGGCCTGGCTCACAGTCTCCGCTCTGTCATCCCAAAGGTGTTCTATCTATCGGGTTTAGGTGCAGGCCGGTCAAGGTCTTCCACACCAAACTGGCTCGTGCACGTCTTTATGGAGCTTGTGCTTTGTGCACTGGTGCGCAGTCATGTTGGAACAGGAAGGGGCCATCCCCAAACTGTTCCCACAAATTTGGGAGCATGAAATTGTCCAAAATCTCTTGGTATGCTGAAGCATTAAGAGTTCCTTTCACTGAAAAATTAAATAAGTGGAACCTGCAGGAGTTCAGGTGCTTCTGTGGATCATTTTCTGTTCTGGACGTCTCGTCCACTCGCTCAGTGGTGATGATCTTCAGTGGTGATGATCCTCCTCCAGGAGACTCAGCAGGTTTCTGATGCTCTTTTCTCTAAAACCTGGACTGGACGCGTCTTTCTTCTCTCTTCAGCGTCCAGGCTTCACGTCCGTATGTAGCTACTGACCACACCCAGGATTTTATCAGTCAGTCGTGGCTCGGTGACGGTGCTGATGGAATCGTTCCTGACAGACGGATCGTTATAAACGTCCTGGTTCTGCTCGAGTCCCTTTATTCCTCTCTGCTGCTGCACCCACGGTTCAGATTCAGACACTGATGCAGTGAAGGGTCAGACTTATTAAAGTAAACGTCTGGAGCTTCACTAACGAGGATCAGGATCAGCATGGTTACAGTGATGGTATAGGTTCAAATCCCCTGGGCTCAAATGATTCCTGTTCTTGTTCTTGGATCTCGACATGACTTTGACAAGGAGAGCAAATCACATCTGGTCTGATGTTCAAAACTAACAGTGGAGAAAATTCATTCACTCAGTGTCTGTTTCACCAGCGCATTATCCTGGTCAGGGTCACAGTGGGTCTGATTTAGTGGGCAAAACGCAGGAAACACCCCGGACAGGTCACCAGTCCATCACTGAACACACACACACACACTATTTTAATGTTAGTAGCTCCAGTTGTTCTTTGGTCTTTGGACTGTGGGAGGAAACCGGAGCACCCGGAGGAAACCCACACAGACACAGGAGAACATGCAAAACTCCACACAGAGAGGAATCGAACCCAGGACCCTCTTGCTGACAGTGACAGTGCTACCCACCGAGCCACCGTGCCGCCAGTGGTGAAAACGACGGATCATTTTTAATAGAAATGCACTGTCACCTCACAGCAAGAAGGTCATGGGTTCGATTCCCAGGTAGAGCGATCCAGGTCCTTACTATGTGGAGTTTGCATGTTCTCCCCATGTCTGCATGGGTTTCCTCTGGGTGCAAAGACGTTTAGTGTGTGTGTGTGTGTGTGTGTGTGTGTGTGTGTGTGTGTGCCCTGTGATGAACTGATGACTAGTCCGGAGTGTTTTCAGCGTTTAGCCCAGTAAATTGGACCCACTGTGACCCTGACCAGGATCAAATGGACCGTTCTGGCCCCTTGAGACTTAAATAAATGCTTAATTATTTATTATTTATTTAAGGTTTTTGATGATGAACTTGTTGGTGTTTTGTTGTGATTCGTCACCCATGAAGTGAAGCGAGTATAACGTTTATGCTAACGAGGATTAGTTAGCAGGGTTAATATTAGTTAGATGGATTAGTTAGCAGGGTTAATATTAGTTAGATGGATTAGTTTGCAGGGTTAATATTAGTTAGATGGATTAGTTAGCAGGGTTATTATTAGATGGATTAGTTAGCAGGGTTATTATTAGATGGATTAGTTAGCAGGGTTAATATTAGTTAGATGGATTTTGGTTTTGTAGCTGTTAGCAAATTTTTTGCTACTAGTTACCACAAACTGAGTCTGACCAGTGAAATACCACCTTAAATTGTATTATTTGCATTTTTTTCTACCGTCCCAACTTTTATGGAGCTTGGTGAGAACCAGATAGCTAATATAATCCTGCGCTGTAGCTCTAACTGTTAGCATTGCAGTCACTTTTGCACGCTGTGTGAATTTGATTCGTGGGCCTGCGTTTTTCACAGCGCATGCTAATTTCCTGCTAGCGGTTTGTCCGTTATGTTCCTGATGAAAGCGGACGCTTGTTATTTCTGCCTCCAGGACGTAGCGGCGTTCTGTACGAGTATCGTCTCTCCTCTCAGAGAAATACGACCCTGCTACGGAAATAAATCCCCCCGGGCCGCGCGTAAACTAGCATCATAATTACACTTAGCGTACGCTAGGAAACCTTGTCACCGTGACCGAAAACAAACTTCGATCGGCGTCGCTGACGAGGGACGACGCGTTAACGAGGTTTGTGGTGATTTAGCATCGCGAGACCTGAACAGTCTCGGGTTCAGCGCTATAACGTAGCTTTGGCTTAGCATAGCTCTTCTGTGGCGTGTGATTAGCCTGCGTGATGTGAGCGGAAGGTTGAGCGATGTGGCGAGCGTTAGCATGACTGAGTGAGGGCGGGAAAAGGAATGAAGCTGTTACAGAGAGACGCCGCCGCGGTGATGTGAGCTAGTCAATCAGTGTCGGAGGAAACGGCCACTGTACTGCACCCATCATCAGTGTGTGTGTGTGTGAGTGTGTGTGTGTGTGTGTGTGTGTGTGTGTGTGTGAGTGTTAAATTAAAGCGCTGGAGTTAATCACACACCGACTCACAGCAACCGAACTCTCCTTATTTATATCAGCTTCTGTTCTGATTCATGGTGCATTCAAGAGCCTCTGTGATTCATGGTGAGAGAGGGTTCAGTTGTTTATCAGCTTGTTTACTTGCTTACTTGGTTCTGCACTGGAGAGGTTATTATAAGTGTGTGTGTGTGTGTGTGTGTGTGTGAGTGAGTGAGTGTGTGTGTGTGTGTGTGTGTGTGTGTGTGTGTTACCACCTATTATCACTACAGAGAGAGAACAGAAGAGAGAGACAGAGGAACAAACAGTATTTCAGTATTACACCGTTTCACTACAGGATTGCACTATATTCTCCTCACTGCTGTAACACACACACACACACACACACACACACACACACACACACACATGACATGGCTCTAAATCAATGATAATTACAGTACAGCTGAAGTTGGACGTGACTCACAGTCGATGTTCCACTTCATCCCAAAGGTGTTCAGGGGAGGGCGGGGCTCTGCACGGGTCACTAGAGTTCCTCTCCAATGTAACTAATTCACGTCCTGTTGGATCTGGCATAGTGCACAGAATCACAGTCATGATAGGACAGGACACGGCCATCCTTAAACTGTTAGAAAATATATCAAACACATTAGTTTTCGTTGTTGGTACTTCATAAACTGTATGGACCAAAATACTGGAACACCTCTTCTTATGAGAGAATTTATCTGTCTGTCTGTCTATCTGTCTGTCTGTCTGTCTGTTTTTCTATCTATAATCTGTCTTTCTACTTATATGTCTGTCTGTCTATCTAATAATAATAACAATAAATAATTATAATAAGAAGAAGAATAAATAATAAATAATAATAATAATAAGACAATAATAATAAGAAAAATATTAAATAATAATACATAATAATAATAATAATAGATAATAATAATAATAATATAATAATAAAAATAAACAATAATAATAATATAATAATAATAATATAATAATAATGATAATAATAATAAATAATAATAAAATAATAATAATAATAAATGATAATTATAATTAATAATAATAATAATAATAATAAATAATAATAATAATAAATAATAGTAATAAATAATAATAATAATAATAATAATATAAATATAAAAAAAAAATAATAGTAATAAAACTGCAGTAGAATATTACTCTGATGTATAAGAGTGTGCTGAGACGTTAGAGAGCGTTTGTGAGAGCACGGTTACGTAAGCTCTTCCCTACTTGTGCATTCTCTTCATCTCTCAGTGAGACGAGCGCTCGGGGCTCAGAAGATCTGAGAGAGCGAGACAGGAGAGAGAGCGACGGCGATGAGCGAGAGAGACGCTTTTCTGCAGCGCTCACACTTTCTATTTCCTGAAGGATTTTATTTTCCTCTCTGTGCGTTTGTGTGAAGCTGTTTTAATTGTTTACGCTCCTCTAGTCTGAGTTTCTTCATCAGGAACAGAAACTAAAAAGCTGCGAGGCAGCAAAATAAATAAAATAATGAATAATAAAACCACGTCCCGGACCGTCGTTACAGCGTAAACGTGTGTGTGGACGCTCCGGCTGTAATGATTGTTGGGTAAAGTGGATGTGAAGGTTGGTGGAATCACAGGCAACGTTTCTTCTCGGCGTTACGCAACTGATTGATGCGCTGGTGCTGGATTTTCTCTCCCCGTAGCGTTAAATGAAATTACACACTGTACACAACACAACACACACGGGGTACAATAACAGCCGCCTGATCCAGAGCTTCACTCCCGGCTCGTACCTGCTCTTCTTTAGTTGTTGAATAAACACCAGACGACTCCGGGACGCCGTGATTTTGGGGATGTCGGTGATTAAAATGCAAATAAAACTCAAACAAAACAAGAGTTCAGAAAAATCAGACCAGAAGATTCTACACACAACCACGGGCGTCCGAACGATCCGCCTATTAGAAGCTTCACTCTTCTCTAACGCGTTTTGGAACTTACCTAGAGAGGGTCACTAGAGTTCCTCACCACCAATTTGACAAGCTCACGTCCTTTTGGATCTGGCACAGAATCACAGTCATGCTGGAACATTAAATGGCCATCCCCAAACTGTTGGATAAGTCGTTTACACATAAAATGCCAAGAACCAATCACAGGCGTCCAACAATCCACCTGTTAAAAGCCTCACTCACCTGTGAAGGTGTTTTTGGAACACACCTGAGGATTTACCTCCATGTGAGGTCAGGTACTGACTGTAGGTGCTCCACCCTGCTTTTAATCTGCGGACGTATTAATCACAAGTGTATCGGGTCGCGGACCTGAGGTCTCTTTTTTTAAGCACTTTGCTTTGTGTATTGGGACGCAGCCGAACAGGCGACGGTGCCACCACAGCGCCGGACCAATCTAGACTCGGCATTGGGCAACCATCGACTATACGGACAGTGTTCCACAGTCAGTCTGGAACTTAGTAGTGAGTGCTGTAGCCAAGGGTACGCCACTAAAGTCGTTACATTCTTCGGTACCCGCTACGATGCCAACGTCTATGTATGGAACTGGCACGACTGTATTGAGTAACGCCCATCACGTACAACCTCGAATCGGAAAAAATTAGGACGGTATATAATACCTCAGACGCCACAGCATTAAGAACCGTCGTTCATCAACAGCTGAAACAGTAAAAGTTGGGACGGTAAAGCATTTACCGCTCTGTAACGTCTCCGTTCCTCCTCACGGCACTTAAACGACGTTTCGGTACCGAGGACGTCGAGCGATGACGTGTTTCCGTTATTTTGTCCCGTTCCTGTTGTAAACACGTCTTAGTGTGTGAAACAGTTCAGGGTTCAAGATTCTCCTCACGTCCTCTATCAGGGACAGATCAGGACTGCAGGCAGGACCTCCAGCACCCGTACTCTCTGTAATGAATGAAGGTTCTCGATGCGGCGGCGTCTGAGGGATCAGAGATCACCGGGGTTCAGCTCAGACTCGCACCGTCACCCTTTACACACCCAAATTCCTCCAGATTCCTTCAATCCTTTAATGATATTCTGCACTGTAGAGGGAGAACATGCAAATCCCCTCAGATCTGTCTGTGAGGAACGTGGTTTTCTCTCACATTAGTGGATAAACTGGAGATCCTCTGATCATCTTTGTTCCTCAGAGACTCCAGATCAGGATCACAATCAGCTGTTAGAATCACCTCATTATTTATGTTATTATCTCATCACTCACCCTAAATTTCACCCTCGTCCCAACTCTTTCTGGAAGGTGTTGCAGCTCTGAAATGCAGGAATGATGATTATTAATAAATGAAGTCGATAGAAGAAACTTTATATATTTTCTAAAGTTGGGTCCTGTAGTGGCTCCTCAGACGGGAGACGGTGGGTCGATAGCTCACCAGTGATAAATCGATGCCTCTGTTTTCCCGTGAGGACTCACCGTACTGAAATTAAATCGCCGTATTGATCTCGGCTCCGTCCTGTCCAGGATCGACGTCTCCAATCGTTTGTGTGAAGCGCCTTCGATCAGAGTTAAAAGGGCGGGGCGGAGATTTTATTCAAACAAACGATTCATTCGGTCAGGGTCTGTTTTAATAGCGCTTTAACCTGGTCAGGGTCGCGGTGGGTCTGATTCACTGGGGGAAAGGCGATCGGGTTGTCTGAGGGTCTCTGTGCAGCGCCGTCGATCAGCCAGCAGAGGGCGTAACTGCAGCAGTATGAGGAATCCCCTCCGGCGAATCGACGGCACTGCACAGAGACAGGGGATAACAGACTCTCCGTGCGCTATACGGATCTCTGTATGAGTGAAACGACCGTTATAAGTGTGTGTGTGTGTCTGTCTGTGTGTGTGTGTGTGTGTGTGTGAGACGTTAATAAAAGCTGTGTTTGTACAAACATCAGATCGGAGTGATGGGTTCCGGGATGAAAAGAAGTCCGTGTGACCTTTCTCGTCTCATTCTTGTCCTCCGTGGCTCAGAAACGAGCGTCACACACACACACACACACACACACACACACACACACACGTACACACACTCGGGAGCTCTTCATTGTCCATGTCAGTGTGGAAGCAGGTCAGTTTTCATCACATCACACACTGACACACACACACATACAGATGCTGGAGGGGATGGAAAGTGCAGCGATGCAAAGTGTGTGTGTGTGTGTGTGTGTGTGTGTGTGTGTGTGTGTGTGTGTTCGACCGGACGGGAACTTTTTTGGTTACCATGACGCCCAGCCAGCGACCCCTGGGCATTCAGAGAGTTGGTGCGGCGCAGCGAGCGGAAGACAAAAGCCGAGACGACGTCATTCCCCAACCGTCCCATTCTCACACCGCAGGAACGCCGAGGGGTCGCCGGGAGAACCGACGGAGAGCTAGCGCCGCCGCTACCATTAGCTGCTCATCTCCAAAAATACATGTGCCGCACTGCGTACCCAAAACATCAGTCAGTCTGTCGAAACCCGGTCCGCTCCGTCAGTCATGCTCCATTCCCCTCCAAAACGTACCGGCGTTCCGGCGTTCACATCACGTGGTCACATGATCATCGGCTTGCTGGACGTCCCATTCCGAAACCATGAAGGAACTCAACACATACCCGTCTAATGATCTAATAAACCATTAATGATGTCAAACCATTAAAGCGACAAAACTATTAATAATTAAGTACCAAACAAAAAACATGAAAAACTTTGCAACCCCCAACTGAGAAATAATAATAATATAATAAATAATATAAAAATAATAATAACATAATAAACAATAATAATAATATAATAAATAATAATAATAATAATAATTAATAATAATAATAATATAATACATAATAATAATAATAATAAAATAATATAAAAATAATAATAATAATAATATAAAAAATATAATATAATAAATAATACTACTAATAATAAATAATAATAATAGTAATATAAATAATAATAGTAATAATAATTATATCATAAAATTATTTTAAAAAAATAATAATAAAAAATTAAATAATAATATAATAAAATGTATTCTAATGATCGAATGTGTGTTTTAGCAACATCAATCACTAACAGGTGTAATAAATCAATCCTAGAAACAAAAATTCCATGCATCTGACTTTTGAGAACAGTTTAGGGAAGGTCCTTTCCTGTTCCAGCATGATTGAGCTCTATATAGACATGAAGAAAAGCTCAGATTTAAGTTAAATAAACTCCAGGGTGATCTACAGTTGTGACTGAATACAATCCAAGCAAAAGGTATTACAGGGTGGGGTTGGGGCTTGAACCGATAACCTTCTATTTACTAGTCTGGTACTTCAACTGCTCACGAATAATGTTCTAATGTCTCGGTCCACGGTGGGCGTGTCCCAAATCACACCCTCAACACCCTCCTAATGTCTCGGTCCACAGTGGGCGTGGTCCGTCACTACACACTCACCTCCCCCGCGGACTAACCAGGTTAATATGAATATAAAGAGTTTATATGTAAACAAACGTTTGGTTTTAAAGCTCTGTGATTAAAACCGCTTTGGGTTTGTAATTAGTGGGTAGGTTTATGCTAATCAGGTCAGACACGCTAATAAGACTAACACGTGGAGGATTCTGGGTAATTAATCCCGCCGAGTGTTTCTGAGTGAGGTCACAGACGTCTGATGTTTTATGCAAATGATGAACGAAACACAGCGAGTAAAAACACAGCGAGAGAAACGAAACACAGCGAGTGTAAGAAGCCGCGCTGGCGAGTGTCAGAGAGAACGAGAGAGAAAATAAAATAAAGAGAATTAAAACATAAATAAAACAAATAAAGTCAGTCGTAATTAGCTTCGCTATCCAGTCTGATTAACTTCAGCTCATCAGCTTTCTGTACTGAGACTTTGTGGCTTAGAGAGATGCGACCTCAGTTTCCTCCAACCCTAAACCCTAAACCCTAAACCCTAAACCCCAACTCAGCTACTAACCAGGGTCCTTAGTCCCGTCTCTTCCCACCCAGCAGAATAGTGGCCTGTTGTACCTGCTGGTGGCGCCCAGCTGACCGGTAGCAGAGCTGAGATTCGATTATCCTGCTGCACCATTTAATCCATAATATAGACGCGACCCAAACATGCGTACAGGCCGTATAAACCATGACTGTGGGTATTTGTGCTGGTTTTGCTGAACTTTCACTGTGGAAACTGCAGGGTTTGAAATAGAATGTGGTTTGGGACGCGTCCTGTCCAAATTACAGCCTACAAATCCTCAACGCCGTCACACACACACACTCACACTCACACACACACACTCACACACACACACACACACTCACACACACACACACACTCACACTCACACACACACACACACCCACACACACACACTCACACACACACACACACACACACACACACACTCACACACACACACACACTCACACTCACACACACACACACACCCACACACTGGCTCTGGTCTGGTTCTTATCAGTATGCACGTTTCAGCTTCTGTTCAACTTCTGTTCCAGATGTTTAATTGCAATTACCTCTGAAGATACAGCTGTGTGTGTGTGTGTTCCTGGTGTGTGTTTAGTGTGTGTTCTTGGTGTGTGTGTGTATGTGTGTTTGTGTGTATTCTTGGTGTGTGTGTGTGTGTTTTGTCTTATTTAGAACGACATCTCAAACACACTAGAGATGTGTGATCGATACACTGATACGAGTTTATTAATGTGTGTGTGTGTGTGTGTGTGTGTGAACGCGCATGGTGTGTGTGTGTTTGTGTGTGTTCCTGGTGTGTGTGTGTGTGTTTTGTCTTATTTAGAACGACGTCTCAAACACACTAGAGATGTGTGATCGATACACTGATACGAGTTTATTAATGTGTGAGTGTGTGAACGCGCATGGTGTGTGTGTGTGCCAGCGAGCAGCGAGAGTGATTGATTTCCCAGCATGCCTCGTTCACACATCAGATGCACAGTCCAAATCCCAAAGTCACGTCTTCATTATTAAATACATGGGAATTCCGTTGCCATGGAAACTGTTGTGACATCACAGAGCGAGCTTTGCTTTGATGTAGGGCTGTGAGGTTTCTCTCGGGTTCTCGTCGGGAGCTTCGGATCCTCCGTCTCCGCGTGGAACAGTGGTCTCAGTGTGTTTTCATCCATGCATTTGGACTGACACACACCCCACTCCGACACGTGTGCACCGGGGTTCATACGGGGATCCGTATCGCGCAGAGAGACTGTTATTCACTGTCTGTGTGCAGCGCCATCGATCAGCCAGCAGAGGGCGTCAATGCTGCAGTTATGAGGAATCCCCTCCGGCGGAGTTATACCCTCCTCATACTGCTGCAGTTACGCCCTCTGCTGGCTGATCGATGCCGCTGCGCAGAGACCCTCAGACGACCCGATCATCATCCGTATAGGCGCCTGACCAGCTGGTAGTAGAGCTACATTTACTGTCTGTGTGTGTGTGTGTGTGTGTGTGTGTGTGTGTGTGTGTGTGTGTGTGTGATAGCTCAGTGGTTAAGGTACTGGACTAGTAAACAGAAGGTTGCCGGTTCAAGCCCCGCCACCACCAAGTTGCCACTGTTGGGTCCCTGAGCAAGGCCCTTAACCCTCAATTGCTCATTGTGTAAGTCGCTTTGGATAAAAGCGTCTGCTAAATGCTGAAAATGTAAATGTAAATGTAAATGTGTGTGTGTGTGTGTGTGTGTGTGTGTGACATTAAACACACACACACACCGGTCAGTGGTGAGAACAGTCATAATTACGTTTCCAAATATACTACAATAATAATACAGGCTACCGCTTCAACACACACACACACACACACACACACTCACACTCCACCCACAGTTGTAATTCCAGATTCTTTCAGTGTGTGTGTGTGTGTGTGTGTGTGTGTGTGTGTGTGTGTGTGTGTGTGTGTGTAAAACGAGCTGGGTCTGTTACTCTCATTTATTTTACCAGTCTCCCTGTGAGTGCTCTGTCCAGTTTCAAACACACACACACACACACACACACACACTGTACTGGACGCATTGTACTGTAGAGAGACTCTCACACCAAAATGACTTACAGTACTGTGACAGTATACTGTTAAGGGCCTTGCTCAAGGGCCCAACAGCAGCAACTTGGCAGTGATGGGGCTTGAACCAGCGACCTTCTGATTATTAGTCCAGTCCCTTACCTCTGGGCTACATTGTGCTGAATGAGAGAGTGTTTATGTGCGTCTCTGGATGTAAGTGAATGTTAAACCATCAGGTCGGTGTAGAGTCACTCTGGGGTGCAGAAGGTTTTGGGGTTACAGATGATTGGAGACGCTGCCACACCCTAAATGTGATCCAGTGTGATTACTGGAACCCTGGAGCTTCTGATCTGTGGTTCTTACAGAAAGTTTAAAGCTGAAGCTTCTTCTCTGCTCCAGGATTACCTGAGCAGGAAGGGGTGAGGGTCTCGACCCATTTCTACATGAGTTTGAATGTGATTGGTTTGAGGTGTGAGAACATAACAGGAACCAGGAGGAGCTTCTCTGTGTTCAGATGAAGTTCTGGAGCTGTTTTGATTCCTTTATTCATTTTAGATCCTCACGCTGTGTTAGTAATAATACCAGCAGGTACAGACGAGGTTCAGTAAACCCAACCACCGGCTCACAGAATATACATCATACAGAATATACATCATACAGAATATACATCATACAAAATATCTAACACAAAATATACATCATACAAAATATCTAACACAAAATATACATCATACAAAATATCTAACACAAAATATACATCATACAAAATATCTAACACAAAATGTACAACTTAGAAAATTTGCAATACGATATGTAAAATATATGATATATAAAATATACAATATACACCGATCAGCCATAACATTAAAACCACCTCCTTGTTTCTACACTCACTGTCCATTTTATCAGCTCCACTTACCATATAGAAGCACTCTGTAGTTCTACAATTACTGACTGTAGTCCGTCTGTTTCTCTACATGCTTTGTTACCCCCTTTCATGCTGTTCTTCAGTGGTCAGGACCCCCACAGGACCCCCACAGAGCAGGTATTATTTAGGTGGTGGATGATTCTCAGCACTGCAGTGACACTGACATGGTGGTGGTGTGTTAGTGTGTGTTGTGCTGGTATGAGTGGATCAGACACAGCAGCGCTGCTGGAGGACTAAAATTTAACCCTGGATCATTTCCCTGTTTGATCCAGACCAAGAGAACAGAACTAAATATAAACACGACCTGACGGAGTGAGTACAGAACCCAGCACTGACCAGAGTCACTTCAGTTCACTTCAGAGTGTGTGTAGTGATGAGAAGTGTGTGTACGCATTAATGAGTGTGTGTGTGTGTGTGTGTGTGTGTGTGTGTGAAAGTATGAATATAAATAGACTCATTTATGTAACAATCGATGAATATGAACTCGGACCGAGTCTGATAAAACTCTTCCAGCCTCCTGCATGAATGTTAATGAATCCGTGTGTGTGTGTGTGTGTGTGTGTGTGTGCTGTGTTTGGGCAGGTGGGAATCGTTTACCTGTCTCCGGGTGAGAGTGGGTGGGTGGTGTGGGTGGTGTGGAGGGTGTAGAGGTTAATAGCCGGTTCTGTCGGAGTCTTCGGTTACACCGCCGAGCTCCTGCTAAAACCATTAACCAGAACACAGAGCCTCTGTGTGTGTGGGTGTGTGTGTGTGTGTGTGTGTGTGGGTGTGTGTGTGTGTGTGTGGGTGTGTGGGTGTGTGTGTGTGTGTGTGTGTGACATTGAACTGTGTCCTTTGAAACACACCTTCCTTTCAAATCTGCTTCATTTACTGATGAGCTTAAACACACACACACACACACACACATAGACATGACTGCATGTGTTTGGACTGCCGGAGGAAACCCACACAGAACGGACCCTGGGAATAGAACCCAGAACCTTCCTGCTGTGCCAGTTTAACACCCCGGAATGAATCTGGGCGGCTAAAACAGACGCTACATCCACACACAGGTTTATAAATTGAACTAGCGAGGTGTGTGTACTTCATGTAAACAATAAAAAGCACAAACATAAAAGATGGGCGGCACGGTGGGTAGCACTGTCACCTCACAGCAAGCAGGTCATGGGTTCGATCCCAGGTGGGACGGTCCGGGTCCTTTCTGTGTGGAGTTTGCATGTTTTCCCCGTGTCTGCATGGGTTTCCTCCGGGTGCTCCGGTTTCCTTTTACAGTCAGGTTAATTGGAGACACTAAATTGCCCTATAGGTAAATAAGTGTGTGTGTGTGTGTGTTTGCCCTGTGATGGACTGGCGCCCGTCCAGGGTGTTACTATGTGCCTTGCGCCCAATGAAAAGCTGGGATAGGCTCCAACACCCCCCGCGACCCTGATTGGATAAGCGGTTAAGACAGTGAGTGAGAGTGAGTGAACATAAAAGACCTTTCATTCAGACTCCTGATGGATTGTTAACCATGTGGGCGGGTGGGATCGTGCTATTGACTAGTATTAACCGGTTAGTACAGTGTTTTGTCAGGTTTAGCACTGAGAGAGAAGCATTAGGACTTGTGTCAGGTGAGTGGTGGATCGAGTAGCTGACCGTGCTCACTGTCCCACCTAGTGCTCTCGCTCCTATTATCCATAGTAAGTGGATATCAGAGTACCCTCTTCCATTAGGACAGACGGCAGGACGCTCTCCTTCTCCTGCACCTTGGGGCCAGACGCCCCCTGCTGGTGGGTTCTGTTCACGCGTCCTCACCAGCGCACCTCACAGAACTCTAGTAAACAAAACACAATACACTGTCTCTACATCACTCTATCACATTATTCCAGAGTCCTCCAGGTACAGAGGAGGGGTGTACATCCTGCGGTGTGTACACGGGGGGTATTTACGGTCATTTTGGTGCATGTTTGCCTCCGTACCCCAGATTCTTTATACGTGGAATCCAGCCACAAACGCCTGATTGAACAAAAACACTCAGGACGTCTCGCCGGTCCAGTCTGTCTCCGTTTAACTACGTTTAGATGTACGAGTACAGATCGCAATACCAGCTGGAGTGGCATTTTGTTCACACACACACACACACACACACACACACACACACTGCAAATCGAAGTTGCAGACACGACTGTGTGTAATAAGCCGGGTGATTGAGAGATTAAGTCAGGCCAGTGCTCCGGGTTATTTGTGTGTGTGTGTGTGTGTTTGTGTAATGTAACTGATACCCAGACCCCAGCGGCACCCTCTTCATCATCGCTGATGAACTTACCAGATTCACTCTGTGTCTGTGTGTGTGTGTGTGTGTGTGTGTGTGCATGATTACACATATGGAAACCATCCAGCCTTTGTGTGTGTGTGTGTGTGTGTGTGTGTTGGTATCAGAAGTGTAAGCAAACGTGCACATTCATTCTCATGTTAAACTGCACTTCATCATCGGTTGGTGCTAACAAAGCGCCACACCACCACCGCTCAGACCCGGGTTTGAATCTCAGCGGTGCTACGCGGGCGCCGTCGGCCCTGACCGTGGAGGGTCGAAGCCCTGCGATGGCTGGCGTCGTGTTCAGTGTAAAACCAGTTTGGTCTCAGTGGATGAGAATCTTACCGTAATGACCCCACCATGTGTGTGTGTAGTGTGTGTGTAGTGTGTGTGTAGAGTGTGTGTGTGTGTGTGTGTGTAGAGTGTGTGTGTGTGTGTGTGTGTAGAGTGTGTGTGTGTAGAGTGTGTGTAGTGTGTGTGTAGAGTGTGTGTGTGTGTAGAGTGTGTGTGTGTGTGTGTGTGTGTGTGTGTGTAGAGTGTGTGTGTGTGTGTGTGTAGAGTGTGTGTAGTGTGTGTGTAGAGTGTGTGTGTGTGTGTGTGTGTGTAGAGTGTGTGTAGTGTGTGTGTAGAGTGTGTGTGTGTGTGTGTAGAAGTAACAAAGGAGAGATCAGATTGCTGACGGAGTAAAATAGGAGGTGGAATTTGATCTGCTGGGATCTGAGATTTCCCATTACGCCCCGGCGGGGGGGTGAGGGGTACATGGAGGGCACCAGGCGGGGTTGAAGGGCAGCTCCTGGTTCTTCAGTAGAACCAAACGAACGTCTCTCAGTGGAACCTGGTTTAGATGAAGACGTTTGAGTACGTGGATGGTGTTGAGGGTGAGGTGTGGAATGATGAGAAGGTACGGTGGCACGGTGTAGCCGTCTGGCGATCACGCTAATCTTAGAACCTCAACCAGACACTAGGATTCACTGTTGCTCATCCAGCCGTCCCTCCCTCAGACACGCCTGTGTAGGTTTAGCACACAGCCTGGCTGGTGGATAGTTCAGTGATTAAGCTACTAAACTAATAATCACTGATTCCACAATAGTCACCACTGTTGGGCCCCTGATAAAGGGCCCCTAACATTTCATTGCTTGTTCATAATATTTTAATGTCTGCGCTCTAATCTGAGGTGGGGCGGGTGATAGTCTGCAGCTCTCCTCGGTCAGGGCAGCGGTGGTGCGAGAGTTAAAACAGGGTGATTAGAAAAGGACTGGATTGTGGGAAAAGAGGGAAAAGCAAATAAATAAACAAATAAAAAAACAAATTAATTAATTAATAAACAAATAAATAAAAAATAAAAAATCAATAAATAAAATAAGTACATGAATAAATAAATAAAAATCTATGAATATAAAAAAATAAAAAATAAGTACTTAAATAAAAATAAATTTAAAATAAAACCAAACAAATGCAAACAAATAAGTCAAAATAAAAAAATTATAAAAATAAATTAAGTATTTTAATAAATAATAAAACAAAATAATCTATTAATTAAAAAATAATAAATAAATAACAAGTTCATTAATAAAAATAAAAAATAAGTAAATGTGAATAAATAAATAAAATAAATAAATAACATTAAATAAAAAGAAATAAATAAGTACATAAATAAAAATAAATACAAAATAAAAACAAATGCAAATAAATAAGTCAAAATAAAAATAAGTAAATAGATAAAAAATTAATAAATAAAATTCAATAATTTAATAAATAATAAAACAAAATAGTACATAAATTAAAAATAAAAAACAAATGCAAAAAAATAAGTAAAAATAAATAAAGATAAAATAAATGAATAAAATTAAATAAAGGAATATATAATTTCATAAAATAGCAAATACATTAAAAATAATAATTAAATAAATACATGTAAATAAATAATCAGGAATCCTGTTAGGTGTCGCCACAGCGTATCGTTTGTCCACATTTCTGATTTGGTACGTGTTGGAGGGAGGGCGTGTCAGGAGAATATACCTTCATACACCATCAGGGTCTCCAGCAGAGAAAGAGGAACTGGCTACGACTAAACTGGGAGAGCAAGAAAAGAAAAAAAAAGCATCATTAATTTTATGCACTGAGTTTTAAAGGAGCGTCCGTATACTTTTGGCCTGTTAACTATGGGAGGACTGGGAGAGTACGAGGTGATGGTTCGATCCGGCTCATTGTGCACCCCAAATAGAGAGGGAGGGGCGCGAGGAGAGGGGGGGAATGATCGGGGATTAGTGTGTGTGTGTGTGTGTGTGTGTGTGTGTGTGTGTGTGTGTACTGTAGGAATTTCCTCATTTGTAATTCAAATCCTAAGTCTCGCCCGCGGCCGATCTGCCGACGGAGCCACACGCGCTTTCCCATTGGCCGAGAGCTCGATCCGTGCCCGTAAGCCCCGCCCGGTTTCCGTTAGAATCTCATTAGTATGCGGACGGGCCTGCTGGGAGCGCCAGAGCTCATCTGCATAATCTACATACCGACTGTACACACGGTGTGTGTGTGTGTGTGTGTATGTGTGTGTGTGTGTGTGTGTGTGCTGGACGATCGGTTATTAACTCCCTCTCTCACCAAGTCTCTGTGAATGTCTCTCGCCCATCAGGCTTCTGAAGAATAGAAGTAGGTCGACTCCCTCCGAGGGGTGTGTGTGTGTGTGTGTGTGTGTGTGTGTGTGTGTGTGTGTGTGTGTGAAGAAATGCGCCCTGACAGTGCATTAAAGCTCAACTGACAGCCACACACACACACACACACACACACACACATTTGTGGTCCAAAGAAATATACACAGCGACTGATTCGTTTCTTTAATGTCACATGACACCTTGCGTCCTCTTGACTTCTCTGTGCCCGTATAACTGTCGCTAATTTGGCTGCAGTATCCGCTTCTTTTTACCTGCACCGAGGTTCATACGGAGATCCGTATCGCACATGGAGAGTCCGTTACCCTCGTCTCTGTGCAGCGCCGTCGATCAGCCAGCAGTATGAGGAGGGTATAACTCTGCCGAAGGGGATTCCTCATACTGCTGCAGTCACGCCCTCTGCTGGCTGATCGACGGCGCTGCACAGAGACCCTGGGACGAACCGGCGCCTTTGTGGGACGAGAAGAACGTGCTGACTTCGAGTTCTGACTTTATTTATAGACTTCGGTTTGACAGTGTGTGTTTAAAGCATCGTTTATAGTGTGTGTGTGTGTGTGTGTGTGTGTGTGCCACATCGCTTCTCGGTTTAGGACGAGGCCCAAGCGAACACACACACACACACACACACACACACATGAAGGTATTTTTGATTCCTCGTCCTGTGTAATTATCTACAGAGCGAAAACGGCCTCACTGGTTTTACTCTCCTATGTAATTGTGTGTGTGTGTGTGTGTGTGTGACCTCAGCCCCACTCACCAGCTCTGGGATGAACCGGAACACAGACTGATCGACTGAAGTGCTGCCATATTTTGGACTAAAGGGGCACAAATTCCCACACAAGCTCGTGAGAAGCTTCTCTCGGGTCACTGTGTTTTAATGTGGGGCGTCCGAATACTTTTGGCCACGTAGTGTTTAAGGTTTCGGAGTCACATGACTAACCCCGCCCTCTCTCTCTCTCTCGCCCCCTGCAGGATGAATTCGGCGATGGCACGGCACTGATCATGGCCCTCCGGGCGGACGTCGGGGCGGCTCTCCTGCGACTGGCTCTTCTGTTCCTCCTGTCTCCGCCCGCCGCGGTGCGGTGCCAGGGCGAGCGGCCCCGCCTCCAGTTCACGCAGCCGCTCTACCATGCGTCGGTGTACGAGAACTCGGCGGCGCGGACCTACGCGGTCAGCCCGGTGCGGATGGGCGTGGCTCTGCAGCAGCGCTGGTGGGAGGTGCGCTACAGGATCTTGTCCGGGGACGACGAGGGGTTCTTTAAGGCTGAAGAGCACGCGCTGGGGGACTTCTGCTTCCTCCGAATACGCACCAAGGGAGGGAACGCCGCCATCCTCAACCGCGAGGTCCAGGATAACTACCAGCTCACCGTCAAGGCCACGGTCAAGGGAGAGACGCTGGAGGCGTGGACCAAGGTGAGCGTCCAGGTGCTGGACATGAACGACCTCCGACCTCTCTTCTCTCCCACCACGTATTCCGTCACGGTCACGGAGAACACGCCGCTGCGCACCAGCATCGCCCGGGTCACGGCCACCGACGCCGACATCGGCTCCAACGGGGAGTTTTACTACTTCTTTAAAGAGAGGGTGGAGCTTTTTACCGTGCACCCGACTAGTGGGGTGGTTTCCCTGAGCGGGAAGCTGGACGTGGACGTCCGGAGCCGGTACGATCTGGAAATCCAGGCGGTCGACCGCGGCATGAAGCTCTACGGCAACAACGGCGTCAGCAGCACCGCCAAACTGTTCGTCCACGTAGAGCGGATCAACGAGCACGCTCCCGAAATCAGTGTTGTGAGTCTAGAACCCGTCTGGGTGGAGCGGGCGCCGGTGGTCGCTGTGATCACGGTGGAGGATCCTGACGTCGGGGTGAACGGCGAGATCGAGACGGTTAATATCGTAGACGGAGATCCTGCAGGTCTCTTTAGCGTCGATAGAACAGATGGAGACTCTAAAGGAGGGTCTAAAGAATTCGTCCTCAGGGCTCCCGAGCACCTGGACTGGGAGAGTTACCCGTTCGGACTGAATTTAAGTTTGCAAGCCATTGATCAAGGGACGCCACCGAAGCTCTCAGAAGTTTCGGTGGTCCGTCTCCGGTTGTCCAGGCCGAGCCCGGTGGAAGTCCGGTTCCTGAAGGAGCTTTTTGAGGTCAGTTTGAGTGAAGTCGCCCCTCCTGGAACTATCGTCCTAGCTGTGAAACTCGACCCCGAACCGGCGGACACAGAATACGTCCTGACGGCGTCCGCCGATTCGGCGTTCTTCAGCATCGGCGGCACGTCAGGCGTCGTCACCACGTCCCGCTGGCTGACCAAGCTCATGCAGAGGTTCTTCGAGCTGGAGGTGATGGAGGTGAACAGCGAGCGCCGAGCCAAAGTCCGGGTGCAGCTGGAGGACGCCAACGACAACGCGCCCGTCTTCACACGACAGTCCTACGAGGTGTTCGTCAACGAGAGCGTCGCCGTGGGGACCACGGTTCTGGTGGTGACCGCTTCAGACGCCGATCACGGAGAGAACAGCTACATCACGTACAGCATGACCAGTCTGATCCCGCTGCCGTTCACCGTCCACCAGTTCAACGGCGCCGTCACCACCACCACCGAGCTGGACTACGAGTCTTTTTCCGAAACCTTCAGCTTCGCGGTGAGAGCGTCCGACTGGGGCGCCCCCTACAGGAGAGACAGCGAAGTGAACATCACGGTGCACCTGCAGAACGTGAACGATAACAAGCCGCTCTTCGAGAAGGTGGCCTGCGTGGGCGCGGTCTCTCCCGACCTGCCGGTGGACGAGGTCGTCACCACTCTGTCGGCCATCGACGTGGACGAGCTGGAGCTGGTGAAGTACGGCATCGTCTCCGGAAACGACCAGGGCTTCTTCCATCTCAGCGCCGATTCCGGGGTCCTGACCCTCCGCCGGTCTCTCGCCAACGTCGACCCCAAGAGCACCTTCAGCCTCAAGATCACCGCCACGGACGGCGAGACCTTCTCCGAGCCCATGTTCGTGAACATATCCGTATCCCAGGAGAAGCTCCCGCCCAGAGCGTTCGACTGCACCGAGACTCACGTGGCTCAGAGACTCGCCGAGAAGATTCTCAACAAGGCCAAAGCCGGGAGCAAACCGAAACCAGACGAGGCGTTTATAGACCTGTTCTCGGCCAACAGACAGGCGCCTCAGTTCGACAAGTTCTTCCCGAGCGATATTTCAGTCCACGAGGATCTGGACGTCGGTACCATCGTGTTCCAGGTCAAAGCACTCGACGACGACACCGGATTCAACGGACAAATCGTGTTCAGCATCTCCGGCGGCAACACGGACAGCAGCTTCACCATCGGCATCTTTACCGGAGAGATCAGCGTCTTCCTGCCGTTAGACCGGGAGAGAACGGACCGATACCTCCTCAACCTCACTCTGTACGATCTGGGTCAGCCTCAGAGATCCGCCTGGCACGTCCTGCCCGTCTACGTCGAAGACGCCAACGACAATCCTCCTGAGTTTCTTCAGCACGGCGGCTACCGGGCGCGGATCCCGGAGAACACGCCAATCGGTACCGAGGTGATCCAGGTGGAAGCCGTGGATAAAGATCAGGGGACGAACGGTGAGGTTCGGTATTCCCTCCTCACCAGCACCTCTCAGTTCGGCATCAACGCCTCCAGCGGGATCGTGTACGTCGCCGGTCAGCTGGACCACGAGTCCGTCCCGACCTTCTCCCTCAGAGTGGAGGCTCGAGACCGAGCGGAACGCAGCGCTCAGAGATTCTCCGTAACGACGCTCCACGTCACGCTGGACGATGTGAACGACTGCCCCCCCGCCTT
>NC_086007.1:28074876-28082376 GCF_030014385.1 Trichomycterus rosablanca
ACTGTTACGTTAGCAGCTCAGTTTCTTCATCACCACCATTAAATCAGAGAAACAGTAGATGGACTAGTAATCATAAGGTTGCTGGTTCAAGCCCCACCTTTGCCACGTTGCCACTGTTGGGCCCTTAACTTGCATTTGCTTGGTTTGCATACTGTTACAAATGTAAGTTGCTTTGGCTAAAAATGTAAATGTCTGGGCTGCGCTACTGTGAAACAGGACCCACCACGACCCTGACCAGGTTAAAGCAGTGGTAAAACATTATAATGAATGGATAAATAAGTGGCTAATAATCCACATTAATGAAGTATGTGGATGCTACATGCTAAAGAAAACAATATAAAAGAATACAGAATATACAATCATATTAGCCTTATTAGCAACATGCTAACCGTTTTTCTGAGGAACCTTCTGGAAATTTCTCTTCTCTTCAGTTTGTTGCGGTTTCTGTGCATTTAAATCAGGTATTTATAAGATAGTAATAATATAAGAATATAATAATGATACAGCTTTGTTGTTTTCACCACTTTGTGAACGTTTCTGAGTAGAATTAGAAACTACAAAATGTGGAGATGCTAGCGCTCACAGAGGTTTTATTAGCGCTCGATGCTAAGCGTATTTGCGGTGGAATTTCCTCTCACACGAACTATTTGTGATAAATATTAATATTCTAAACATTTTATCTCATTTTTATAATCACAGCTTTTACATTATCAGTTATAATAATAGATTTAAATGACTTTTCAAGCTAACTAAACTGTTAAGGCTAACTAATGTAGCCAAAATGTTTTAGCATTTTAGCTCTCGGTTTTCTAGCTGCACTTTCTGGTGCCAAAAAAGTGTTTTTATGTATTTATAAAACATAAGTGATATGTTTTTATTTTAATCCAGCATTATCAAGTTCTGTGACTCTTTCAGTCGGTCAGTTTGTTTACAGTAAATAAAATAAGTAAATAAGAGCTCGTATGTGTGAGTATAATTAAGTGTGTGATGCCCTGATTTCTATGTAATATTTTCATTCTAATCTACTGTTTTATCCTGGTCAGAGTCACAGTGTGTCCTTTTCACTGGGAAACACTGGTCGCAAGGCAGGAGCACTCGGTAAAGGGTGCCAGTCCAGCCTGGCTGCATAATCAAAGATTAATACATACATAAATGCATGTTTTAATGTACACGTGTGTCTGTGTGTGTGCAGGAGTGATCTACACGACGGATCTGCTGGATCGTGAGACGCAGGATTCCTATTGGCTGACAGTTTATGCTACGGATCTGGGCGTGGTGCCTCAGTCAGCTGCACTTCAGGTCTACATCCAGGTGTGTATGCGATATAACGAGTGTGTGTGTGTGTGTTTACTCTTGTGTTTATGGTTGTGTGTGTTTACTATCATGTGTATGCTTGTGCGTGTGTGTTTACTATTGTCTTTATGCTTGTGTGTGTGTGTGTGTGTGTGTGTGTGTGCGTGTGTATCAGGTGGAGGATGTAAACGACAACGCCCCCCTCACCTCAGAGCCCATGTACCACGCCTCAGTTTCTGAGAACTCACCCAAAGACACGTCGGTGGTGCAGATTCACGCCCAGGACCCTGACGCTACGACAACTGATCCCCGTCTCTCATTCCGCATCGTCAGCGGCAACCCACAGAACTTCTTCACCATCAACCCACGTACCGGTGAGAGCATGTTTACTATTGTTTCACCATCAGCTACGACAACACAATGCTTTTTTTGGTGGAACGGGCACAAATTCTTATAGACACACTCCAAAACAGCTGTGAAGGGTGAGAAGTTACATATTAATAAGCCTTAATGCCTTAAATGTGGGTCTGAGGGTGGGAGCACCGGAGGGGATTCATCATAAGTGCTGCAGTTACACCCTCTGCACTACACTGAGACGGGGGATAGTGGAGATCAGTGCGTGACTCTCCGTGCTTGATCTGGATCTCCGTATGAACTCTGGTGCAGGGGAAAAGAAGCGGTCTGTGCTGCACATGTGTGGGAGGGGGCGTGTGTTAGTCACGACCTTCCTCAGTCAGGAGTGGAGCTCTGCAGCAGTACAGGGGAATCAGATATGACTAAATTAGGAAGAAAACGCATTAAAAAAGACTTCACAAGTAAAATCTGATTGATCGATCGGTTGGTGAGCCGGTGTTGATTGATGAGTCGATATCGCAGCCTCAGGCACTCGACTTTACCCATAATTCCCTGCGGCGTGCCCAGCAGGAACAGCGGGTCCTAATTAAAAACGCTGGGCGGCGGAGGAGGAAAGGTCGATGTGTCGGAGCGAGAGCTGTGAAAGCTTCCACTGCGTATTCGCTGAAGTTTAGTGTACGTGAAGCCATCCATGAGTAACATAAACACAGCACTGTTAGAGTGTGTGTGTGTGTGTGTGTGTGTGTGTGTCTGCTGTAAATCACTCTGTTTAAACACACACACACACACACACACACACAAACACACACACTGTAAATCATCCCAGTCACTAAAACAATTACCAACATGACTTCTCTCTCTCTCACACACACACACACACACACACACACACACACACACACACATAGGTGTGTGTGTATAGGTGTGTGTGTGTGTGTGTGTGTATGTGTGTGTATAGGTGTGTGTGTATGTATATGTGAAGATGTGTGCGTGTGTATATAAGTGTGTGTGTGTGTGTATAGGTGTGTGTGTGTATAGGTGTGTGTGTGTGTAGGTGTAGGTGTGTGTGTGTGTGTTCTTATTGTTATTCTAGTTAACTGTCTCCAATCTTTCCTCACTTTAATTAGTATGCAAATGCTACTCAGTGCAGCTGTTCCACACACACACACACACACTCACACTCACACAGATGCACAGATGCGCAAAAACACACACACTCACTGTACACAAGTGTGTGTGTGTGTGTGTGTGTGTGTGTGTGTTTACCTGTGTGGTTCCTGTTTGCTCCAGCTACTTTAATCACTCCACACACACCGTTCAGGTCTGTAATTGAGCTGCCGGTTACCATGGCAATAAGAACAGAGGTTTGACGTTAAGACCTTTAAAGTAAAGTGTGTGTGTGTGTGTTTGTGTGTGTGTGTGTGTGTGTGTTGTTTCAGGTCTCATAACGACGACTGCTCGGAAACTGGACCGAGAACAGCAAGCAGAACATGTACTCGAGGTAACACACACACACACACACACTCACACACACACACACACACACACACACACTCACACACACACACACACACACACACACACACACACACTCACACACACACACACACACACTCACACACACACACACACACACACTCACACACACACACACACACACACACACACTCACACAAACTCACACACACACATATTCAGTGTTTCATTTGCAGTATTTAGCGGACGCCTTTATCTATCTTACAGTTATGACTAAATATAATTTGAGCAAATAAAGGGGTTAAGGGCTTGAACCGGCAACCTTCTGATTACTAGTGTAATAAGCTAACAAGCTCCCCGTCTGTCTGAGCGCAGGTGACCGTATCGGACGGAGGAGCGTCTCCACGCCAGTCCACCGTCTGGGTGGTGATCCAGGTCCTGGACGTGAACGATAACAAGCCTGTGTTCCCAGAGAAGCTCTACCAGGTGCGCCTACCTGAGCGTGGGCGGAGACAGAGGGGCGGGGTCATTTACCGCGTCTTCGCCTCGGACGCCGACCACGGCTCCAACGCCGAGCTCACCTACAGCATCGCCGACGGCAACGAGGACGGCAAGTTCCACATCGACCCCAGGACGGGACTGGTGACCTCGCCCAGGAAGCAGTTCCCCGCCGGGACCTACGACATCCTCACGGTACGCCACGCCCCTCTCACATCACGCAGGATGGTGTGTAATGTGCTAAACGTATCCGTAGTAACGTCCTGGTAACCACCTCTGACCTCAGGTGAAGGCGGTGGATAACGGGCGGCCTCAGCGCTGGGCGACGGCTCGTTTGCACATCGAGTGGATCCGGCGTCCTGCACCCGCCGCCACGCCCCTGGCTTTTGATGAGGCGCTGTACAACTTTACTGTGGTCGAGAGCGAAAAAGTGGCAGACATAGTGGGCGTGGTCTCGGCTCGGCAGCAAGGCCCCGCCCCTCTGTGGTTTGATATTACAGGTGAGTGAAAAGTACAAATGTGTGTTTTAGTTATAGAACGCAGTTTACAGGTGTACAAGTACTACAGGTGTACAGGTGTACAAGTACTACAGGTGTACAGGTACTACAGGTGTACAGGTACCACAGGTGTACAGGAACTACAGGTGTACAGGTACTACAGGTGTACAGGAACTACAGGTGTACAAGTACTACAGGTGTACAGGTACTACAGGTGTACAGGAACTACAGGTGTACAGGAACTACAGATGTACAGGTACTACAGGTGTACAGGAACTACAGATGTACAGGTACTACAGGTGTACAGGGACTACAGATGTACAGGTACTACAGGTGTACAGGGACTACAGGTGTACAGGAACTACAGATGTACAGGTACTACAGGTGTACAGGAACTACATATGTACAGGTACTACAGGTGTACAGGTACTTCAGGTGTACAGGTACTACAGGTGTACAAGTACTACAGGTGTACAGGTACTACAGGTGTACAGGAACTACAGATGTACAGGTACTACAGATGTACAGGTACTACAGGTGTACAGGAACTACAGATGTACAAGTACTACAGGTGTACAGGAACTACAGGTGTACAAGTACTACAGGTGTACAGGAACTACAGGTGTACAGGTACTACAGGTGTACAGGGACTACAGGTGTACAGGAACTACAGATGTACAGGTACTACAGGTGTACAGGAACTACAGATGTACAGGTACTACAGGTGTACAGGAACTACAGATGTACAGGTACTACAGGTGTACAGGAACTACAGATGTACAGGTACTACAGGTGTACAGGTACTACAGGTGTACAGGTACTACAGGTGTACAAGTACTACAGGTGTACAGGTACTACAGGTGTACAGGAACTACAGATGTACAGGTACTACAGATGTACAGGAACTACAGGTGTACAGGTACTACAGGTGTACAGGAACTACAGATGTACAGGTACTACAGGTGTACAGGAACTACAGATGTACAGGTACTACAGGTGTACAGGTACTACAGGTGTACAAGTACTACAGGTGTACAGGAACTACAGATGTACAGGTACTACAGATGTACAGGTACTACAGGTGTACAGGAACTACAGATGTACAGGTACTACAGGTGTACAGTTACACTGGAACAGGAAATGATTTATCTTATGTAATGGAATGTATACACCTGTCAGCAGTGGGCGTGTCTGACACACCTGAGTTCATTAGAAGGGGTCAGCATGAGCGGAACGGGATTAGAACCTGAACACATCTAAACTGTGTGATGTTTTATATCACATACCAACGCTAATGCGATGGTGCAGTCATGTGATCACATCAGCGCAGTGTGAGGTCAGATTGTGCCGGACGCTGTGTGTGTGTCGGTCCATGGTTCCCATAGCGATCGCCTCCATCGCCTTGTTCCCATGACGATTAGGGTGGGTATAAGTGTGTGTAATGAATCAGGTAATTACCATGTCATTTCATTAGGATCATTTAATAAGCGCTTGTGTGTGATTATAGAAGAAAGGACGTTTTAATTCTATTTTAATTCTATTTTAATTGAGTGGGTTCATCATCCAGCCATCTCTCTGTTTACACTGTGTGGCCAAAAGTATTCGGACGCCTGATGGTGAGCTTGTCATACGTCCTGTTCCAGAAACGAACTGTATTAAACCTGAGTGACCTTTATGTCTTCCTCTGCTGCTCTTCTGAAAAGCTTTGCTCAAGACTGTGGGAATTTGTGCCTCTTCAGTAGTACAATAGATGACAGCGTTTGTATGTGTCTGGCTGGGCGCTGATTCGCTCAGTCGGTGTTCCGGTTCATCCCAGAGCTGTTGAGTGGGGCTGAGCTCAGGGCTCTGTGCAGGACGCTGGAGCTTCTTGGTTGTTAAGCTCGTTTGGGGTGGCTCGGTGGGTAGCACTGTTCCCTCACAGCAAGAAGGTCCTGGGTTCGATTCCCAGATAGAGCGGTCCGGATCCTTTCTGTGTGTTGTTTTGCATGTTCTCCCCGTGTCCAAAGATGTGCAGTCAGGATAACTGAAGAGTAAAGATTCCAAATTCATCCTAGGTGTGTGTATATTTGCCCTGTGATGGACCATCGACCTGTCCAGGGTGTTTCCAACCTTCTCCCAAGTGAATTGCACCCACCGCGACCCTGACCAGGATAAACAGACAGTGAATGAATGAATGATTATACTTATGTAACTTTATTCTGTTGCTCAGGGGGTTCAGGTTTTGTGACTTTTGGGTGGTTCGGTGGGTAGCGCTGTTGCCTCTCGGCGTGAAAGTCTAGGTCCTTTTCTATGTGGAGTTTGGCATGTTCTCCCCGTGTCTGTGTGGGTTTCCTCCCACAGTACAAAGGCGTGTACGTGAGGTGAATTGGAGATATAAAACTTGAACTGATGAATCTTGTGTGAGCAGTAACTACCTGTCCTGCCATGAATGGAACCACAGTGTGTAAACAATGACGTTACAATCCTAATAAATAATATATAAATAGTAAATAGAGCTCGCTCAGGCTGGAACCAGAACGGGCCTTCCCTAAACTGTTGCTGTTTATAAAGGAGGCAGGTCATTTTCTTTATATGATTGATTTATTACAGCTGTTAGTAGCTGGGGCGGTACGGTGGCTCGGTGGGTAGCGCTGTCGCCTCACAGCAAGAAGGTCCTGGGTTCGATCCCCAGGTGGAGCGGTCCGGGTCCTTTCTGTGTGGAGTTTGCATGTTCTCCCCGTGTCTGTGTGGGTTTCCTCTGGGAGCTCCGGTTTCCTCCCACAGTCCAAAAACGTGCAGTCAGGTTAATTGGAGATACTGAATTACCCTATAAGTGAATGGGTGTGTGTGTGTGTTTGCCCTGTGATGGACTGGTGCCCTTGCGCCCATTGAAAAGCTGGGATAGGCTCCGCCCCCCGCGACCCTGATTGGATAAGTGGATAAAAAAATAAATGAATGAATGTTAGTAGCTGTTGTTGCTGAAACACATGAGTTCAGTCATTAGACGGGGCGTCCTGATACTTTGGACCGTATATTGTATCTATATGAACGTATATATGTATATGTGTACTGTATATATGTGTATATACAGGGTGTCACAACTTCATAACCCTCATAAATCTGACTGTAGTTGTGAGCTGTTGGTGATGTTTTGGCTCATTTCTGTGTTAGTCTGATAAACTACATTACCCATAATGCACCATGCATGCTGTGTTGCTCTGATCACCTCCGCTGCTCGTGCTTCAGTCTCGATATTCTCTCTGATCCATCGTCCGTCCTCCTTTACTCCTCCTCTCCTTCCAACTCTCTCTTTGTTTCCCTCTCTTTTCCTCCTCAACGCTTTCGGGAAGGTCCCCGCCACGCCCGCGAGACCTTCTTTATGCTCCAGAACGCTTGTGGCTCC
>NC_086007.1:28087376-28097376 GCF_030014385.1 Trichomycterus rosablanca
AACGCCCGGCGCTACTTCAGTGTCGACGCTGGAACTGGATCCATACGAACCATCGCTCAGCTGGACTACGAGACCACGCCCGTGTTCCATTTCCACGTGGCCGTGAGGGACGGCGGGCGCCCCCAGCTGTCGGCCGAACACCCCGCCGAGGTCACCGTCCGCATCCAAGACGTCAACGACTGCCCGCCGCTATTCTCCCACGATTTCTACGAGTCCGTGCTACTGCTCCCCACCTACGAGGGCGTCGAGGCCTTAACAGTCTCCGCCTCCGATCCCGACGCAGACGGCCAATCAGAACTCGCCTACTCGCTGGCGGACACCAATCTGGAGCACTTCGCTGTGGACGCGCGGTCCGGTCTGATCACGGTCCGGAACAGCACCTTCGGTAAGGACCGGTTCCGCTTTAACGTGCGCGTGACGGACGGGCGCTTCTCCAGCTCGGCTCTGGTGACCGTCGTGGTGCGGCAGGCGCTGGACAGCGGTCTCGCCTTCACACAGGACGTCTACAGCGCCAACATCCAGGAGAACGACGCCAACGTGACCACGGTCGCAGTGGTTACGGCGCTGGGGAACAGACTGAACGAGCCGCTGCGCTACACGCTGCTCAACGCTGGCGGGAAGTTCCGGATCCGCCCCACGTCCGGCGCCATCGAGACCGTCGGGGTCCCGTTAGACCGCGAGGAGAAGGAGGAGTTCGGACTGCTGGTGCAGGCGAGTCGGGAGGAGGACAGGCTGCGCGTGGCGAGGGCGCTCGTCCGCGTACGCGTCACAGACGTCAACGATAACGCGCCCATTTTCGTCCGGCTGCCTTATTACGCCGCCGTGCAGGTGGAGGCGGAATCGGGGGCGTCCATATTCCGGGTGACCGCCGTGGACGAGGACAGGGGTCCGAACGGTGAAGTGAGCTACTTCCTGCAGGACGAGCCGGGGCATTTCGAGATGGACCGCGTGAGTGGCGAGCTGCGGTTACGCCGAGCCTTCGAGGCCGATTTATCCAGCGTGGAGTACCAGGTACTGGTGTTTGCCCGCGATAGTGGCACGCCAGCGCTGTCCTCCTCCATCACCTTTCCTGTGACTGTTGTGAACCGGGCCATGCCCGTATTCGACCGACACTTCTACTCTGTAAAAGTGAGCGAGGACGTCCCGGTGTTCACACCCGTCCTGGGCATCAACGCCAGCAGTCCGGACGGGCAGAGCGTCCTTTACACGATCACGCACGGCAACCCCGATACCCTCTTCTCCATCGGGTTCGACACCGGCATCATCAACGTCATCGCGCCGCTGGACTACGAGACCGGCCGAGTCCACAAACTGATCGTCAGGGCAACGGACTGCCTCACGGGGGCACGGGCGGAGGTGGACGTGGAGGTGACCGTGCAGGATGTAAACGATAATCCACCCGCGTTCGAGCAGTCGGTTTATAAAGCCGTGATCTCTGAAACCGTGATGATCGGGACTCCCGCCCTGCAGGTCCAAGCCACCGATAACGACTCGGTGAAGAACGCGGCGGTCCGTTATCAGATCCTCCCTGACCGGAGCAACAGTACTGACCACTTCCACATCGACAGCAGCAGCGGTTTGATTCTGACCGCTCGCTCCCTCGACCACGAGACGTTCCAGCGCTACGTGTTCTTGGTCAGAGCGACGGATAACGGCTTCCCCCCTCTGAGCGGCGAGGTCCGGGTCGTGGTTCAGGTGACGGACACGAACGATAACGCTCCCGTCTTCAACCAGCTTCTGTACGAGGCCTCGGTTCACGAGCTCGCCCCCAGAGGACACTTCGTCATGTGCGTCCAGGCGTCCGATGCGGACGAGTCCGACGCCGACCGGCTGAATTACGGCCTGGTGTCGGGGAACGAACAGTTGCTGTTCGACCTGGACGCGTCCTCGGGCGTCCTCACTCTGAGCGGGCAGCGGCGGTCTCAGAGGATGCCGTCCGCCGTCAGTCTGAACGTGAGCGTCTCCGACGGCGTCTTCACCAGCACGGCGCAGGTCCACGTGCACGTCGAGTGGGCTAACCTACACGCGCCGCGTTTCACCCAGAGCGCGTACGAGGCGGAGATACGCGAGAACGCGCCGGCGGGGTCGAAGGTCGTCACGATCCGGGCTCAGGACGCCGACCCGGGGACGTTCGGAACGGTGCGCTACGTTCTCCTGTCCGATTCGGCGAGGTTCTTGTTTGAGGTAGACGGCGGCGGTCAGGTTACGACTCTGGAGAAGTTGGATCGTGAGGAGCAGGGGGAGTTCGTCTTGACCGTCGCGGCGGTGGACCCGGGTGGAAAGACCACGTACGCCCAGGTCCGGATCACAGTGCTGGATGAAAACGATAACGCGCCACTTTTCGACGCATCAGAGTACCGCGCCAGCGTCCGAGCGGACGTCGAGCCCGAGTTTCTAGTGACGCAGGTTCAGGCGTGGGACCCTGACCAGGGCACCAATGGCGAGATCAGTTACAGTCTGTACAGTGAAGCCAGCGCTCAGGTTACAGACCTGCTGGACATCGACCCTGACAGTGGGTGGGTGTTCACCAAGGGTAACTTCAGCCCCCTTCAGGGTTCGGTTCTGTCCTTTTTCGTGAAAGCCCTGGACAGTGGCGCACCGCCTCGCCACGCCATCGTTTCGGTCTACATCCACGTCCTCTCGAGCGATGCCCACCTGCCCGTCTTCAGCCAGCCGCACTTCTCCTTTACGGTTCCAGAAGACTCGCCCATCGGCTCCACGCTGGGGGCGGTGCAGTTACAAAACCAGCGTGGACAGAACTCACTGCAGGTCAGCTTCTCCACCGTGAACGGTCAGGCCGCGGAGAGCAACAGCGACGGCGTGTTCGTGGTGGAGAAGGGCAGCGGACTGATAAAGCTGGACAAACCTCTGGACCACGAGCGAACCTCCGTCTTCCGCTTCAAAGTCACCGCGACTCTGCAGCAAGGACTGGTGGACTCGGTCTCCAGCGTAGACGTGGAGGTCAAAGTTCTGGATGTGAATGACAACAAACCCGCGTTCGAGTCCAACACCTACGAAGCGTCCGTCAGCGAGGGTCTTCCTGCCGGCACCAGGATCCTCCAGGTTCAAGCCACGGACCTGGACTGGTCGGCCAACGGTCAGGTGACGTACAGCCTGGCACCGCCCGGGCTCCTCGGCTCGGCGAGCGATGACTCGCGCAGTGAAGGAGGGTTCTTCACCATCGACAGCACGTCCGGGTGGATATCCACTCTGAAAGGTCTGGACCACGAGCTCGTCCCCGCCCACAATATCACCGTCTGGGCGTTCGACCTCGGCGAACCCGCCAGCCAGTCGTCCTCGACCACGGTCATCGTAGCGGTGGGCGACTCCAACGGTAACGTGCCGGAGTTTCTGCAGCCGAGCTACTACGGCAGTGTGAGGGAGAGCGACGCCCCCGGAGAGGTGGTGGTCGTGCTGAACTCGCGCGACCACGACAGAACACCTGGCAACCGGCAGGTCACCTATCACATCACAGGTACGTCACGTCTATTATCACCGATAACTGATCCAAGGTTTTTTACACCCGAACAGAACCGGTTCAAGAACCAGAACCAGAGTTCTATTGGTGGAGAAGCACTAACGGAGTTCTGAGCCATTATTCTGATATTTTAGGGATTATTGATGATATTATTGGGTCGTGGTTGCCCACGCCGACGCTCCTCCCAAAAAATAGAATAAATAAACGGTACAGATACTGCAGGAACCTCCGCTCAGCCCGTCCACACGGGGAGGGAAAACCTGCCGTGCACATTTACATGCGCTGTCAGATCCGCTTAAGAGCCGCCAGAACAGCTTCCAGAGTCGTCTGAAGCTCCTGCACGCTCACGCTCACGCTCACACACACACACACACACACACTCACACACACACACACACACACACTCAGGTGCAGGCTTGTACATCACTCTATATAAGCAGTTTGGAAATTCATAACATTGCATTAGTGAGCTGCCATGGTTTATAATTCATGAGCTCCTGCTCACACACACACACACACACTTCTCAAACACACACACACACATACACACACTTCTCAAACACACACACTGTTCAGCTGGTATGGAATATAGATTAGGGCACAGCCTCACTGGTTGTAAACATCACGTCAAACAGAGCTGACACTCGGAGAGAGTAATTTTATCTCACACACACACACACACACATTTATTACACTTCTATATGCTAAACTAAACACACGTCACATCAAAGTGTGTGTAAGTCACTACTGCTGGTACAACACGGTGCAGTTACAGACCCCCTTAAAATGCCATATTTGGTCACAGTTTGGTTCCCTGTTTATTACGGTACCCAAAAAAAACCCCAAACACCTGCACCAGGGTTCATACGGAGAGCCGTATCACGCACAGAGAGTTGCGTACTGATCTCCATTATGCCCCATCTCTGTGCAGTCTGACTGGTCGGTGTAGCCAGTGGAGCTGGTAGTGTGGGTGCTGCACAATAATAATAATAATAATAATAATAATAAATATATATACAGTATATTAATAATATTAATAATAAAATATTAATAATAATAATAGAAATAATAATAATGAAATAATAAAAAATTATAATAATTATAATAATAAAAATCATAAAAAAGTAATAATAATAATAGTAATTGTAATATAATGACAGTTAAAATCATATATTAATCATAACAATGTAATAAGAATAATTGGAATAATAATAATAATAACAGTAATGATGATTATAATTTACAGCTATTTGTGGACTGTGTGTGTGTGTGTGTGTGTGTGTGTGTAGTTCAGTGATTGGACGTTTATCCAGCCAACTGTTGTTGATTACTGTGTTTAATTCTCTCTCTCTCTCTCTCTCTCTCTCTCACACACACACACTCTCACTCTCTCTCTCTCTCATTACAGGTCGTTAGCGCGTGACCTTAATGATTTAAATGAGAACAAACGGTGTGATTAGAATCATTTATAATAAAGAGCTGGAGGTTATTAAATCTGAACACGTTCTGTCTGGTGCAGCTGCTGAAAGGGGTTCGGTTCTCGACTCGCTCGCCCGTCAGTCTGTTCCATTTCTCCCAGTTATTCCAGTTAACTCGCTCGGGGTCGGGGGGTCAGAGCGCAGGATCAGTCATTGTTAATGTCCTTGCTCAAGGGCTGGGATTTGATCCTATGACCTTCTAGTTGGTAACCCGCGGCGGTACCCACTAGGCGAGCACTGTTACTACATGATGCCGGTGACATTTAGAAAAATCAACATTTACAGGGCAGCAGGTGCTCAGCGGTTTAGGTACTGGACTCGGACTAGAAATCAGAAGGTTGCCGGTTCAAGCCTCTCCACAGCTAAGCTGCCACTGTGTGTTGGGCCCCTGAGCTTCTAGCTACGTATTCGACACGGTGCAGGTCCTCCTCAGACGCTGTGGTGCATTGTGGGATATCTATATTACCTGTAAACAGGGTGGGTGGAGGTTCGCCCCTGGAGTTTCGTCGACTGACCCTGTTTGCGTTTGTGCAGGCGGTAACCACGGCGACGCGTTCGCCCTCAGCCTGCTGCAGTCCGACTGGAAGCTGTACGTGAAGCGGCCGCTGGACCGCGAGCGCCGGGAGCGCTACGTCATCAACGTCACGGCGACCGACGGCCTCCACGTGGCCGCGGCAACCGTCCACGTGCTGGTCACCGACGCCAACGATAACAGCCCAGTGTGTGAGCCGGTGAGACACGCCCACACTCACACTGATACATCTATACACTGAATGCTCAAAAGTATGTGGACGGTGTTCTAATTACCACACGCCTGGATGTGTTATTCGTGTGTGTGTGTGTTTGTGTGCAGGTGCTTTACACCGCGTCCGTGTCGGAGGACGTCCCCGTGGGTACGTCCGTCCTGAGAGTCAAAGCCAGCGACGCCGACACCGGCTCCAACGCCCAGCTGCAGTACGCCATCCACGGCGCCGGGGTGGAGGACTTCACCATCCACCCTTACACAGGTGTGTGTGTGTGTACCACGGCGTGTTTATCCCGGTACGATGTACTGACCCGATATTATTGCAGGCGAGCTGAAAACCGCGACGACGCTGGACCGAGAGAAGGTAGAGCGCTACTCCCTGGTTGCCAGGGCGACAGACGGAGGCGGGCTGTGGTGCGAGGCGACTGTTTCCGTCACTCTGCTCGACGTTAACGATAACCCGCCGCGCTTCGGGTCCGCCCACTACGAGGCCAGCGTGCACGAGAACACGGCGGCGAAGGCGCTACTGACGCAGATTAACGCCGTCGATCCTGATCTGGGTAACACACACACACACACGGTTAATTTAACTGTGCTATCAGCCGGTCGGGTGTCTGTATGGGCGAGGGGTCTTAGTGCAGCGCCCCGATCAGCCAGCAGAGGGAGTAATTGCAGCAGTATGAGGAGGGTATAACTCCGGCGGAGGGGATTCCTCATACTGCTGCAATTACTCCCTCTGCTGGCTGATCGGTGGCGCTGCACAGAGACGGGGGACCAATCATTTCCCTCCGTATCTCCTAGGCGACGGGCGTAAGGTCACGTACTCCCTGCAGGACTCGGCCGGCGGCGTCTTCTCCATCGACCGGTGGACGGGCGTGGTGACTCTGGAGCGCCCCCTGGACCGCGAGGCGCAGTCCTCGTACCGCGTGGTGGTGCGGGCGTCCGACATGGGCGTCCCGCTCCGCCTGTCGTCCCTGACCAACCTCACCATCGCCGTGCTCGACGTCAACGACAACCCGCCGGTGTTCGAGCGCCGCGACTACAGCGCCACGCTGGGCGAGGACGCCGCGGCGGGCACCGCCGTGCTGCACGTCCACGCCCACAGCAAGGACATCGGCACCAACGCCGACATCTACTACAGCATCCGGTCAGGGAACACGCACGGCCACTTCAGCATCGACACACACACAGGTGAGGGAACGCTGAGGGAAAGGTGTGTGATTTGGGACACGTCCATTTTCATGTGTCCTACATAGTCAGCGTGGTGTAACGGATTGAGACACGTCCACAATGGACTCAAGATCCAAAGTGTTTATGTGCCCTACATAGTCAGTGTAGTGTGATTTAGGACACGCCCATGATGGACCAGTGATGCGGGGATGTTTGTGAAATGTGCCCTACAAAGTTAGGGTTACTTGTGATTTGGGACACGTCCATGATGGACTTATGATCCAAAGTGTTTATGTGTCCTGCATAGCCAGAGTGATGTGTAATTTGGGACACGTCCATGATGGACCGATGATATGTTTTTTGAGTGTTCATGTGCCCTATATAGTCAGCGATCTGTGATTTGGAACAGCTCCATGATGCTTGTAAAAGTGTCTATGTGCCCTACATAGTCAGTGAGGTGTGATTTGGGATGTGTCCATGATAAAGGATGATGCTGTGATGTGTTAAAGTGTTTATATGCCCTACTTAGTCAGTGGTGTGTGATTTAGGACACGTCCAGGATCGACTAGTGATGCTGTGATGTTTATGAGTGTTTATGTGCCCTAGATACTCAGTGTGATGTATGATTTGGGACACGTCCATGATCGAGGATAATGCTGTGACGTTAGTAAGTGTTAATGTACCCTACATAGTCTGTGTAGTATGATTTAGGGCACGTCCGTGATCGACTAGTGATGCTGGGATGTTTGTGAAAGTGTGCCCTACATAGTCAGTGTGATGTAACGGATTGGGACATGTCCATGATGGACTCATGATCCAAAGTGTTTATGTGCATCCATGATCGAGGATAATGCTGGGACGTTTGTAAGTGTTTATGTACCCTACATAGTCTGTGTAGTGTGATTTAGGACACGTCCGTGAGCTAATAGTGATGCTGTGAAGTTTGTGAGTGTTTATGTGCTCTATATAGTCAGTGTGATGTAACGGATTGGGACACATCCATGATGTTCTTGCATTCAGTATACTCAGTATGATGATGACTGGATTTACTGTGTGTGTGTGTGTGGTGTGTGTGTGTGTGTGGTGTGTGTGTGTGTGTGTGTGGTGTGTGTGTGTGTGTGTGGTGTGTGTGTGTGGTGTGTGTGTGTGTGTGTGGTGTGTGTGTGTGTGTGTGTGTGGTGTGTGTGTGTGTGTGGTGTGTGGTGTGTGTGTGTGTGTGGTGTGTGTGTGGTGTGTGTGTGTGTGTGTGTGTGTGTGTGGTGTGTGTGTGTGTGTGTGTGTGTGTGTGTGTACAGGAGCTATCTCTGTGTCCCGCCCCCTGGACTTCGAGACCTGTAAGGATTACTTCCTAACGGTGGAAGCGCGTGACGGCGGAGCTCCGCCCCTCAGCGCCGTCGCCATGGTGAACATCAACGTGACCGACGTCAACGACAACGCGCCCATGTTCAGCCACGATGTTTACAGCGCCATCATCAGGGAGGACGCCAACATCGGCGCCGCCGTGGTCAAGGTACCCAGATCCGATTCGAACCAAACGCTCAGTTTAGGGAAGGTCCTGTCCTCAGTCCTGATCTCAGCCCCACCCAACAGCTCTGGGATGAACCGGAACACCGACTGATGGGCACGAATTCCCACACACAGACACACTTCAAAGTCCCTTCTTGCAGCCTCCACACTTTTCCAAGACCTTCCATACGATTTTAGAGTGTGTCTAAGGGGATTTGTGCCCATTCAGACTGAACGTAAAGGGTTAGGGTCAGTTCCTCATCACACATTGTCTTTCGGAGCGCGGCTTAGTGCTTCATATTTCGTCGTGCGGTGGTTGAAACGGTGTCGTGTCGCCTAGGTGACGGCCGAGGACGCGGACAGCCGGGTGAACGGCGACGTCCTGTACTCCATCGTCAGCGGCGACCGGGAGAACCAGTTCTTTGTGGAGCCGGTGACGGGCCAGATCAAAGTCAACAAGCAGCTGGACCGAGAGACGGTGAGGAACAGCAACGTCATGTGACGATTATCGACCGGGGGTGTCTGTGCAGCGGCATCGATCAGCCAGCAGAGGGCGCCAATGCTGCAGGTATGAGGAATCCCCTCTGCTGGCTGATCGATGCCAGCTGCTCTACCAGTGGTCGGACTGAGCACGTGCAGATTCATCAGGAAACACAAAACTGCAGCTTCAGTGCTCAGAAGGTGCTGATGCTGCGGTATCTCCGTGGTTACTGTTACCATGGCAGCTGTTAATTTCCATTCATCCCTCTGTTTCTCCTCCTCCAGATCGCCGGTTATGCGCTGGTGGTCCGAGCTCTGGACGGCGGGACCCCCGCCATGTCCTCCACGGTGATCGTGAACGTGGACATCTCCGACGTCAACGACAACCCGCCCGTTTTCACCCCGGCCAATCACACGGCGGTGATTCAGGTACGCTGACGAATGATGGATCAGTGGTGGATCGTTAGCCGTTATCCTGTTCGCTGATTTGTGTTCTTGCGGTGCAGGAGAACAAGGCGGCGGGAACGAGCATCCTACAGCTGACCGTCACCGATAGAGACGCCGCCCACAACGGCCCGCCCTTCCACTACCGCATCCTGGCGGGAAACGAGGAGGCGTGGTTCAGGCTCGACAGGGAGGGGCTTATGACCTCCAATCAGATGTTCCGAAGGTCTGAGGGAACTGAGTACATCGTACAGGTGGAGGTGAGAAGAAACCACGACTGATATATTAATATATATTTATTATTATTATTATTATATTTGTATTATTATTATTATTATATATTTTTATTATTATTATTATATTGTAAAATTATTATTATTATTATTATTATTATATTTTTATTATTATTATATTATTATATTTATATATTATTATATTTATATGATTATATATTATTACTATTATTATATTTATATTATTATATATTATTATTATATTATAAAATTAATATTATTATTATTATATTATTATTATATTTATAGTATTATTATATTTATATTATATTATTATTATTAATATTATTATATTTATATTATATTATAAAATTATTATTATTGTTTTTATATTTATGTTATTATATATTATTATTATTATTATTATATTTATATTATTATATATTATTATTATTATATTATAAAA
>NC_086007.1:28099876-28122376 GCF_030014385.1 Trichomycterus rosablanca
AACGGAGTGCTCGCTGTGTGTGTACCGGTGAGTCCACACACACACACACACACACACACACACACACACACACTCACACACACACACACACACACTCATACACACACACTCACACACACACACACACTCACACACACACACACACTCATACACACACACACACACACACACTCACACACACACACTCACTCACTCACACACACACTCCTCACCTACACCGGCAGCGGCAGCAGCTTCGTCTCACCGCGCTTCCAACGGAGTGCTCGCTGTGTGTGTACCGGTGAGTCCACACACACACACACACTCACTCACACACACATACACACACACACACACACTCACTCACATACACACACACACACACACACACTCACTCACTCACTCACATACACACACGTTGGTGTATATGGGCACAGAGAATCCGTGAGCTATCGTCAGTCAGAATCATCTAGGAATAATAACAGAACAAACGTTCCTATTCTGATTATTACTGAATATAGCTGGACTTCTCTGTGCCCATTTAAATGCTTGGAACATGGAACAGTGGTCTCTTTTCCCTGAAAGGAGCTTCCATACGTTCCTCCGTATCTGTCTGAACTAAACGCTCTTAATCGTTCCTTGTTCAGACGGTAGGTGTGCTGCCGTGTTGGAGGTGTGTGAGGACGTGCTCTGTCCTGACGACATGCAGTGTGTGAAGACGGACAACGTCAGGGGACCGTACGCCTGCCAGTGTCCACAGGGCAAATTCGGAGAGTGTGCAGGTGTGTGTGTGTGTGTGTGTGTTTTCATTTTTCAAGGGTTGGCCAACAAAGCCCATCTATTTTGAGATGCACGTGTCAGTGCGCTCTCAGTGCAGGTCCCAAACCTGGATAAAATAGGAGGGTCGTGTCAGGAAGGGAATCCTGTGTACAACACAAACTGTACCGAGTCTGGCATGTGGACCAGATCTGCTGTAGCGCCCCCTGTTGATATGAGCAACAGTACAGAAGACACAGCAACTTTTTTATTATTATTTTCTCTTTTGTTTTTTTTTCCTCTTTTCTTATTTACTGCGGATCATTTAATTAGTTGCTCAGTTTAATTTTTGATTTATTATTACTTATTATTTACTATTTACTTACTATTATTAATTAATTGATTTATTTTAAGATTTTATTTTGTTTTGACTGCAAGAAAACAGCCCGAGTACCAGTGACTCCTTATAACTGGTGTAATGTCTCCCTCTGCTGGCTGATTGATGGTACTGCACAGAGAGGGATAACGGATTTATTTGTGTTTATCTTTAGGAAAAACTTTTAATGTAAAGTTTCTATTTTATAAACATCACAACATTCTATATTTTTATTATTTACATTATGAGTTATTTATTCCTATTAATATAAAATGAATTTCTGTGTAAGCAGGTCAGTGTGTGTTATTTGCTGACACAGCACTGTTTAATGTCTACATGATGCTACTCCTCTGTGTGTGTGTGTGTGTGTGTGTGTGTGTGTAGGCCACACCTCCTTGAGTTTCTATGGAAACAGTTATATAAGGTACCGCGTGACTGACAGTCGGATGAGCGACGAGGTGAAACTGCAGCTCCGCATCAGAACCTTACAGAGTGACGGAGTGATTCTACACACACACCCTCAACCCTGCGCTGTACTCACGGTACACACACACACACACACACACACACACACACACACACACCCTCAACCCTGCGCTGTACTCACGGTACACACACACACACACACACACACACACACACACCCTCAACCCTGCGCTGTACTCACGGTACACACACACACACACACACACACACACACACACACACACACCCTCAACCCTGCGCTGTACTCACGGTACACACACACACACACACACACACACACACACACACACACACACCCTCAACCCTGCGCTGTACTCACGGTACACACACACACACACACACACACACACACACACCCTCAACCCTGCGCTGTACTCACGGTACACACACACACACACACACACACACACACACACACACACACCCTCAACCCTGCGCTGTACTCACGGTACACACACACACACACACACACACACACACACCCTCAACCCTGCGCTGTACTCACGGTACACACACACACACACACACACACACACACACACCCTCAACCCTGCGCTGTACTCACGGTACACACACACACACACACACACACACACACACCCTCAACCCTGCGCTGTACTCACGGTACACACACACACACACACACACCCTCAACCCTGCGCTGTACTCACGGTACACACACACACACACACACACACACACACACACCCTCAACCCTGCGCTGTACTCACGGTACACACACACACACACACACACACACACACACCCTCAACCCTGCGCTGTACTCACGGTACACACACACACACACACACACACACACCCTCAACCCTTCCGCTGTACTCACGGTACACACACACACACACACACACACACCCTCAACCCTGCGCTGTACTCATGGTACACACACACACACACACACACACACACACCCTCAACCCTGCGCTGTACTCATGGTACACACACACACACACACACACACACACACACTACATTCCATCACCTGTCACTCTAAGCTCCGCCTCTTTGTGTTTGACTGACAGGTAGAGGAGGGGCGTCTCCATTTTCGTCTGGAATGCTCGGAGGAAGGCGGAGCCGTCGCCGTCTCCAGTCATCCTATCAGCGACGGGCGCTGGCATCACGTGACCCTCGAACTGGGTCAGAATTCCAGCATCCTGTCCCTGGACGACCGGGCGCAGCAGGCCCCGCCCGCCCCCCGACTCCCGGGGCCCGACTGGACCGTCTCTCTGGGGGCGCGGCACGGCGACGGTTTCCAGGGCTGCCTGGACTCGCTCACACTTAACGACATCGAGCTGCCGCTGCACAACAAACACACCCCGGCACACCTGAGGGTGCACACACACGCCGAGGTGGCGGCGCTGGGGGAGGTGAGTCTGGGGTGCGCGCTCTACCACGATCCCTGCGCCAACAGACCCTGCGCCAACGGAGGAGCCTGCACCGGCCTGCCCACTGGAGGTGTGTGTGTGTGTGTGTGCCATCAGTACAGTGAAGGGCTGAGAGAGTGTGTGTGTGTGTGTGTGTGTGTGTGTGTGTGTGTGTGTTCTCATTCTGTCTCCCTCTGTCTTAGGTTTCTCCTGTAGTTGCCCTCCTTTATACACCGGGCGGCGCTGTGAGACAGAGATTGGTGTGTGTGTGCCAAACCCCTGCCGCAGCGGAGGTGTGTGTAAACCCATCGGTAACGCCTTCCTCTGCAGCTGCAGGAGAGGATACACCGGCATCAGGTACACACACACACACACACACACACACACACACACACACACACACACTGTTTAAACTGTGATTAAATCCTATGAAGTGGCTTGATGCAGTACACACAGCCGACAGCAGAGGGAGCTCTTCACTTATTCATTATGTATTAGGCTCGTTACATACACACACACACACACACACACACACCTAAGTGCATATACCTGAGTACATGTGTGTGTGTGTGTGTGTGTGTGTGTGTGTGTTGCAGGTGTGAGGAGGACGTGAACGAATGCGAGCGCGGCGAGCTCTGTGAGGGCGGAGCCTCCTGCGTCAACACCTTCGGCTCCTTCTACTGCAACTGCAGCGTGCCGGGGTTTGTGGGCGGAGCCTGCGCCGTTCGCCCGGTCCTCGTCCCCGACATGCGATCGGGCCCCGCCTACTTCGGGAGGGAGGAGCTTATCGGCGTGGCGGTGGTGCTGTTCCTGATCATGGCGCTGGTCTTCCTGTTCGTGGCCTTCAGGAAGAAGGTTTTCCAGAAGAGCTACTCGCGCAACGACCTGTCGCTAATCCAGGACCCGGCCACCGCCGCGCTCCTGCACAAGGCTAACGGCCACTTCCCCGCCCTGCGGTGCTCCGCCGGAGACCCCATCGGCCTCTTCGCCGAGGGCGGGTGCGGTTTACTGTCCGGAGAAGCCATCGGCCTGTACTCGGAGAGCGGGCGGGGCCTGCCGGGGCCCCCGCAGGTCCCGGTGCGCCCCGTGGCCTACACGCCCTGCTTCGGGACTTCGGAGACCAGGGGCGGGGACAGGAAGGGCGTGGACGTGACGGAGATGAGCACTTTCAGACAGGGGGCGGAGTCGCCGAGAACCGTGGGGAGCATGACTCGACGGGGCGTGGCCGTGTGCAGCGTGGCGCCCAGCCGGTCGGAGTGCGACTCGCCGAGCATCAAAAGAGGCTGGGAGGAGGACGAGGGTGAGAGGGGTAACGGTTTAGGTTTGGGTTTATTATGGAGAGGAACGATGAGTGTGTGGACGCTTATAACCACGACCAGCCGCCGCCGCCGTATACGAGTCGTTATTAAATCATATAAAAGATCATTTATTATGTTATATAAACTCTCCTGTTTCAGCCTGATGGTGCTCAAAGATCTGAACCAAAATCACCAAAATATTATAGAGTTTATTATTGTTTCTAAAATTATCATCACAATTCTTTATTTCTACATTTGTTTTTTATTCCTGACCTTTGACCCCTGTGTTTGAAGGTAAAGTGGACGTGCTGGACGAGGTCACGTGTTTTTCGGGCAGTAATAAAGGAAGCTGCTCGGAGGTCCAATCACTGAGCTCCTTCCAATCCGACTCCTGCGATGATAACGGTGAGTCCTGCACTACTGATACACACCGCTACACGGGGGGGGTGCATTACACTCTGTGCCGGTGCGTGAGTGGAATTTTTTTGGAATGATGACATATCCACCTCCCATTTCTCACAGCTCAGGTCATCATCAGCCAATCAGAACACAGAAGTGTAAGTGAGGGACCAATAGGAGCTCCGAGCTCATTAAAGCGGTGAAATGTGACTGATTAATGAAACTGTCCTGCAGGCGCTCGGATCTGTGTGTGTGAGAGAGTGGGTGTGTGTGTGAGAGAGTGGGTGTGTGTGAGAGAGTGGGTGTGTGTGTGAGAGAGTGGGTGTGAGAGAGTGGGTGTCTCACCGCTCTCCGTTTCTCTCTCCAAGCTTCCATAGTGACGGTTATACGACTTGTCAACGATGCGGTTGACACAATCGAAAATGAAGGTATTCATACTGGATTATACACACACACACACACACACACACACACACACACTCACACACACACACTTGTGTACACACACACACTTGTACATTGATACACACACACACTTGTACATTGATACACACAGACACACACACACACACACACACACACACACACTTGTATACTGACACACACACACACACACACTTGTACATTGATACACACAGACACACACACACACACACACACACTCTGTGCTGATCTTCACTTCCTGTCTCTCATTAGTGTGTGTTCTGGACGGAGCTCAGACCCGGAGCCGAGGTGACTCCCTCACTCTCCTCATCCCCCTGTCCTGCTCAATACATGTACCACTGCATTCTGGGAAATGTCACATTCACTGGATGCTCTTTGTTCGCTTATCTAACCACACACACACTCACACACACACACTCACACACATACACACACACACACACACACACACAGGGTCTGAGTACCTGTTATTCTCTCTCTGTTGTTCTGTGTGTGTGTGTGTGTGTGTGTCGCTCTTTGCTGACCCTGCGCTTTATGTTTGTTGCTGATAGTGTGTGTGTGTGTACAGTGTGTGTACGGTGTGTGTACGGTGTGTGTGTGTGTGTCACTGCGCTTCTGTGTGTCCACACGCGGCTGCACGTCGTTGTTTTGCTGGAATATGATTTTTTGTGCTCATGACCTCACGGCTGTTCCACAGGCATGCCCCGCCCCTTCCACAGGCATGCCCCACCACTTCCACAGGCATGCCCCGCCCCTTCCACAGGCATGCCCCACCCCTTCCACAGGCATGCCCCGCCCCTTCCACAGGCATGATGCGAGGTGTTGCATGCTGAACCCTGACGGCCCGCCCCCTCGCCCTCTCTGTCTTCCTGTCTCTAATTCTTATTGGCTGTTGTGTCTCCGCAGCGTACCACTGGGACACCTCTGATTGGCTGCCCAGCACACGAATCTCCGACGTCCAGGAGGCCCCATCAGGAGACGCGGGCGTGGCCCTGGAGTCCGACTACTATCTGGGCGGCTTCGACGTGGACACGGAGTTCCCGCCCCCTCAGGAAGAGTTCGGGTCACATGACCGGCTCCCGGCGGCGCTGTCCTGCGAGGACTACCCCGCCGGTCGAGCCGTCTCCACGTCCAGCACCCTGACCCGGTCCAGGCCGCAGTTCCACCCCAGCCAGTACCTCCCTCCTCATCAGCTGCCGAGCGGCGCCGGCGCGGACGACCTGGTGTCGGTCAGAACGTCGTCCGTGTCGGACGTCTCCGTCCCGTTTGGGTTGGAGGACTCGGAGACGGGAGGAAGTCTGGACAGTCTGGACGCCACGCAGACGCAGATTTACACACAACAGACCGAAGTGTGACGCCGCACACGCTAAACACGCTAAACACGCGTGTACTGTAAACACACGGAGAGCGAAGTCCGGCCGAACGCGGCGGGAATCGAGTGAAAACACGCGGACCGAGACGTTTCTACAGCCAAACAGCACAAGAGTTCAGATTTATAATGGACGTTTGTTTGTTTTTTTATTTTTGCACTAAACTCTCTCTCTCTGTGTTTATGTTAATGTCTCTCGACCCTCCCGTCCTCACTCCCTCGGCTGCAGGGTGAAATACTTTAACGTCTGCCCCACAGAGAGCACTATTTTATAAGCTGTCCAAGCTGAACGGCATGCCGAGTGTGTGTGAGTGTGTGTGTGAGTGTGTGTGTGTGTTGTAGATTTATGTAAGATATTATGATTTGTGTGTTTTTTATCCTTCATGTCGTTTGTATATCAGAAAGCCATAACGTTAGCGTTTGTGCAGAGCACCGTGTTCAGAAACACGGTCCGGACCACGACTCTCATTCCCGGCGAGGCCGAGCAGCGAGAACCGAACCCAACGAAAACACGACCACTAGGTGTCAGTATCAACAGGCGAGCAGCACCGTCTTCTAAACCCATAATAATAATAATAATAAAGCGCAGAGAGTCGAGCTGAGCACCATGTCTTAAATAATAATGAATAAAGAGATGAATTGGGAGTCTGGGGGGAGGGGGGGGGCTAGAAGCAGGAAGGTGGAGGATTAAATTATTTTGCTTTGTGATAAAAGGAAAGAAGAAAAGCGTCAGTGAACTGCAGTAAAAAAGAAGAACATGATTCATGTTTACCACCATTTTACCCTGGTCAGGATCGTGGTGGGTCCGGTTTTCTCATAATTACTGGGTGCAGTGCAGTAACACTTCCCAGACAGGACACTTGGCCCGACCGGCTGATAGCACCGCTGTGGATTGGAACCCAGGATCCCAGCGATCTCAGTGTGCTGGTGTAATTTATCACTGCGCCGCCCGAGCACCCAGACGGACGTGTCCTATTATTATTATATTTATTATTAAAGTACGATGGGTAGTGATGACACCTCACAGCCAGAATGTTCTGGGTTCGAATCCTTTCTGTGTGATCTGGGTTTCCTCCAAGTGCTCCAGTTTCCTCCCACAGTCCAAAGACCTGCAGTCAGGATAACAGGAGCTATTAGAAATGACGAGTGTTTCCTGCCTTTCACCTACCGAATCAGACCCACCGCAACCCTGACCAGGATAAGCTGGTAATAAAACAGACAGTGAGTGAATGTTCATGTTGTTCCTTGTAAAAATGACTGAAGCTTCATATCTGTTTCCCTCCGAGTACAAAAGAGAGAAAGAAGCAGAAAAGTGGAAGAGAAATAAAGAGAAGGAAACAAAAGCAGGTCAGAGAGAGAAAAAGTTACGTCTGTGTTCAGAGGGACGAAGGAAACGATTCAGAAAGTGCAGAACTAAATCTCTTATTTAATGTTTCTATATTATTTGGTGGTTCGTTTGAGCTCTTAAACATAAAAAGTAAAATAATCAAGTTTTTATTTGTTATCACAGATAATAAAAGTTCACTGGGGAATATTAGTGACACTGAAGCTGAGGAACAGAGTGAAGAATTTCGGTTTATTCTCCACTTAAATGTTTCAGGAGGCAAAAATTGTGGGGGGCGGCATCAAATCCAGAAAAAAAGATTTTCTAAATGGGTAAACCGTCTCCGGTCCGTTAGACCGTCGCTCCCCACAGACCGGTTTCATATAAGATATCATTTCATGGGCCGGCGGGGGCGGGAGGATTTAAAATAGAATAACTAACTACTCACAAATCAGTTTGAACCCTGAACTTTTTTCAGTGATATGCTCCCACCTAGTGGTGATAGGAGACACTAACACCCGAAGTGTGTTGGAAATGGAAGCGGTGTTTTATTTATTCTTTCTGTGCAGCCCAGGAATAAATGACGCACGAACCGGTACCAGTCCGTGGCCCGGTGACTGGGGACCACTGCGTTAGAACTTATGGGGGACGCCCCCTTGTGGAGAGAATAAGGATTTTTTGAGTGTGTGTGACAAAATGTAGGTGGTTTGAAAAATAGTTTGAAACCCTTGCATTAGACACCAAGCTGAAGATTTTGGTCGCAGTTCAGCTCGAGCAAAACAAACCTGATAAAGAAATTAATGAAATTATATAAAAGTTTCATTCTGAGTCAGTTTGTGATGTTTGAATCTTTTGTTTATTTCATTTCAGCTCCAAAAACCAAAACGTGCAGCAGATTCATGTTTAAAAAATCAACACGGTGGAAATGTTCTCTCTGTAAGATGTTTTATCCTTTTTTAAGACGTTTCTGTGTTTTTGGGTCCAAATATGAAACAGGAGAGGAAATCACGGTGTGTTTACGACCCGTCCTGAGTAACACGGTACTGTAAGGATAATGATGGTACATGATGTTATTGTTACTGAGAGATGAGAAGGTGTTTATAAACTCTTTATAATATGATGAAGGATGTTTAGTGTGTTAATCACATCAGTACGGGTCTGTTACAATTATCATTAGGATTTCATTATGATCGGGGGACATGTGATGGTCCAGCTGAGCTCCACACACCCCTGGATACCCAGGAAACCTCTCACCGGTGATCTGAGTCCAGAACGAATCTCTGATCAGACGTATCAGGACAGTAAAACGTCTCTCGCCTGAACTTTTCATAAAAACTGAGAGATTGTTGTACAGTGTAAATAAGTTTTGTAGATACTCAGATGAATTAAAAACAGGATTTTGGATGCACACACACACACACACGTTATTTTTATTATTATTTTATTATTATTATTATTATGATTTTGATCTGTGTAGAATTCATCTTCATATCAGCTTCAGTTTTGCGTCATAAGAAAACGATATTTTTTATTTTGTTTGTTATTGTTTATTTTCCTCCTGTCGCTCTGTTGTTCATCCTGTCAGTATTAAAACTCCAATCTTTAAAATAATGAAGATAAAATAAAAAACAGAATTTTTTTAAACTGCTGGAATTGATTTTCTAATCAAAGCAGAAATAAAAAAATACTCTTGCAAAATGACTTTGTGTGTGTGAGTGTGTGTGAGTGTAAGTGTGTGTGTGTGTGTGTGTGTGTGTGTGTTTATGTGACTGAGTGTGTGTGTGTGTGTGAGAGTGTGTGTGTGTGTGTGTGAGTGTATGTGAGTGTGTGTGTGAGTGTGTGTGTGAGTGTAAGTGTAAGTGTGTGAGTGTAAGTGTGTGTGAGTGAGTGTAAGTGTGTGAGTGTGAGTGTAAGTGTGTGAGTGTGTGAGTGTGTGTGTGTGTGTGAGTGTAAGTGTGTGAGTGTGTGTGAGTGAGTGTAAGTGTGTGTGTGTGTATGTGACTGAGTGTGTGTGTGTGTGTGAGAGTGTGTGTGAGTGTGTGTGAGTGTGTGTGAGTGTGTGTGAGTGAGTGTAAGTGTATGTGTGTGTGTGTAAGTGTGTGAGTGTGAGTGTGTGTGAGTGAGTGTAAGTGTATGTGTGTGTGTGTGTATGTGACTGAGTGTGTGTGTGTGAGAGTGTGTGTGTGTGAGTGTGTGTGTAAGTGTGTGAGTGTAAGTGTGTGTGAGTGAGTGTAAGTGTGTGAGTGTAAGTGTGTGAGTGTGTGTGTGTAAGTGTGTGTGAGTGAGTGTAAGTGTGTGAGTGTGTGTGAGTGTGAGTGTGTGAGTGTGTGTGTGTGTGAGAGTGTGTGTAAGTGTATGTGTGTGTGTGTGAGAGAGTGTGTGTGTGTTATTTTGTCCAACCTGCAGATACTTTCACTTCATTGACGGGAGCTTTTGTTCCACGTTTCAGTCACAATAACCTTAAGCAATCGATTAAATGCAACAGAGGAAGCAGTTTGGGGAAGGCCCTGTCCTGTTTGGCATGAATGTGCCCTTGTGCACTGAATGTGATCCATACAGACGGTTTAATGAGCTCAGACCTTAACAACACTGACTATTAACTGAACAGGCACAAATTCCCACAGACCTGTAAATAATCTGAAGGCTCTAATAGCTGCAGGGATAAATCAGGTTCCATATTACCGCCTGTGGTTCTGGAATATGATCTCCAATCAGCTCATGGTCCGGCGTCCACATACTTCTGACCACGTAGTGTACATTTCGGATTGGCCAGGCTCGCGCTCGCCTCTAAAAATAGCCGCCGTGAGTCTATTTCCGTCCTCCCGCGTCGGAGAGTCACGCGGCCGCGCCCGTTCCCCTCGCCTCACCCTTCATTCTGTTATTCTCAGCCCGTCACTCTCTCTCCTCCTCACTCTGTAATCCCTCCAGCATCCCTTCATCTTCCTCACATCTCCTCTCCAGCGCTCCTCCTCCTCCTCCTCCTCCTCCTCGCTCCCGCGGTCACACATGCCGGGTGTGGACGGTGAGAGCCGACACGAGGAGAACACGAGCGAGACCGAGCTAAAGAGCCGCGACCGGAGAGAAGAAACTCCGGACAGAAAAGTGAACAACACACACGCTAACGCCCACGCTGTAATCATAAGGTTGCTGGTTCAAGCCCCACCATCGCCAAATTGATCCTGAGTGAGGTTTTCCTTTCCAACCTTGGTGAAGCGACCACTGTTCCAGTAGAAGCTCCCAGCATTACGCTCACAGTGTACAGAGAACAGAGATGAACAAAGTTTACATTTATTTATTAATAACACTGATTAACAAGAATATATTTATATAAGTACAAAGTGTGTGTTCTTTCAGTCCATGTATAGTATCACACACACACACACACACACACACACATATACATTAAGGGTGTGGCAGTGTGTGCAGCTGGAATGTACGTATTGACCCGTGTTTACGTGTGTGTGTGTGTGTGTGTGTGTGTGTGTGTGTGTGTGGACATTAGGAGTGTGTAGTGCTGGTTATTCAAGTACAGCAGTGTGTGTGTGTGTGTGTATAGAGTCATTATTGGAAAGTAGGCGTGGTCCGCTCCTGTCGTCACGGAGACGAGTACAGGATCTCCCCCACGGTGGCGTAGGTCCCGGTAAGGAAGCCCAGGACCCCGATCAGGGCGATGCTCAGGTCCTTCAGGAGGAGCAGCGCAGACGGGCGCGTGGGCCGAGCCATCAGCTCCACCAGGGGCGGGAACACCAGCGCCAGGGCGGAGCTGCTCACTGCACCCACCAATGAGATCACCAGATCTAAACGAGGGACCAGGACGGCGACCGCGCCTGCACAGAGGAGGAAAACACCAAGTTCCGTTAGGCGCAGTACGAAATCATCAGCATGTGTTGTACTGATCGAGGTAGATAGAGGAGCATCGTCACACACACCTGCACACACACACACACACCTGCACACACACACACACACCTGCACACACACACACCTGCACACACACACACACACCTGCACACACACACACACACCTGCACACACACACACCTGCACACACACACACCTGCACACACACCTAACTACACTGTGGTCAAAAGTATGTGGACAACTAACCACGATTTACATTATCAGCATTTAGCGGATGCTTGTTATCCAAAGAGACTTACAGTACAGTTACAGTATACAGTCTGAGCTGTTGAGGGTTGAGGGCCTTGCTCAGGGGCCCAACAGCAGCAACCTGGCCGTGGTGGGGCTTGAACCAGTGACCTTTTGATAACTAGTCCAGTACCTTAACCGCTTGGCTACAGCTGATCATGTTAATATATCTCGTTACTTTCCACAAGATTTTGGAGTTTGTCTGTGGCGATTTGTGCCCGTTTGTTGAAAAGTGCATCTGTAAGGTGAGGTACCGGTGTTGATAAGAACACCTGGCTCACAATCAATGTTCCAATTCTTCCCAAAAGGTGTAAGTAAGGTGTCTGGAACAAACTCAGCGATCAGGACGATCAGGACGGATGATCTCGATTCAGTGACTTCTGCAACGACTCAGTTGTAGCCTAGTGGGTAAGATACTGGACTAGTAATCAAAAGGTTGCTGGTTCAAGCCCCACCTCTGCCAGGTTGCCATTGTTGGGCCCTTGAGCGAGGTCCTTAACCCTCAATTGCTTAGATAATATACTATCACAGCACTGTAAGTCGTTTTGGATGCCAATGTCCTTCAGAAGTTCATCGTGTTTCCAAACATATTTTCATCAACCGCTTTATCCTGGTCAGGGTCGCAGCAGGTCCGGTTCAACCGTGACGCACCGGCCGCAAGGCAGGAACACCCAGAACAGGGTGCCAATCCAGGACAGGTCAGCCAGGACAGGTCAGCCAGGACAGGTCAGCCACCCCAAACTCATAAATACACAAACATCATCTAACGTGTTACAGTGTTTTATTATCAGGTGAGTGTGAGGTGTGATGGTCTATACTGACCACCAGGGGGAGCGCTGTGAGTTATACTACTGAGTACCATGAGATACATTGATATACCTATAGCAGAGCAAAGCATGATGGGAGTTATTTTATAGCAGAACTACATTTTATGTCTGAGACTAAAGGAAACTACAGCAGTGAAACCTAACGGCAGGAGTGTACTGCTCCCTGATTGGCTGTAAGTCAGACAGGATTGTGGTGTAGATTTTATATTTACATACAAACAGTTCTCCCATTTTAGTCGTATCCAATTCCCCAGTCATATCTCCTCCACTGCTGCTGACCCCGCCCTGACCAGGAGGGCCAAACCGAACACACACGAGGAACAAAGCACACGGAGGATCCTGGGAGCTGTGTGGTGCCAACGCTACCCGCTGTGCCACGTGCTGGGTGTGTGCTGCGTGTTACTCACAGGTGACGCAGGTGAGCAGCGCTCGGGTGCAAAGGTCAGCGTGGCGTCTCCGCCTCTCCGAAACCCGCTCGCACACCGCCGGAACCACGATCTCCGCGGCGACGAAGAACTGAACGGCGAAGGTTATAAACACGCCGAAGGAGTAAAGAACCTTCACCAGGAGATTCGACCTGCACACACACACGCGCACACACACACACACACACACAGATACACACACACAAAGATACACACACACACACACCACACAAATATACACACACACCACACACACCCACCCACCACACACACGTGCACACACACACACACACAGATACACACACACAAAGATACACACACACACACACACACACACACAAATACACACACACAAAGATACACACACACACACAGATACACACACACACAGATACACACACACAAAGATACACACACACACACACACAGATACACACACAGAGACACAGAGACACACACACCACACACACACACACACACACAGATACACACACACAAAGATACACACACACACACACACACACAGATACACACACACAAAGATACACACACACACACACACACAGATACACACACACAAAGATACACACACACACACACACACACAGATACACACACAGAGACACAGAGACACACACACCACACACACACACCACACACACCACACACACAGATACACACACATAAAGATACACACACACACACACACAGATACACACACAGAGACACAGAGACACACACACCACACACACACACCACACACACACACACACACAGATACACACACACAAAGATACACACACACACACACACACAGATACACACACAGAGACACAGAGACACACACACCACACACACACACCACACACACACACACACGTGCACACACACACACACACACACACACACACACACACAAAGATACACACACATACAGAAACACACACACACAGAGACACACACGCACACACAGATACACACTCTAGTTACTTCTCATCACGTGAGGTCAGGGGTCAGGTCTAGGTGTGGTTTGGTAGCTATGGTTACCAAGAGTCATGTGGCAGGTTGAGTGTGATGCTCCCTTTGATCTCATCACCGAAGCGGAGGTAGCCAAGCGTCGCCAAGGAAACGTACAGGACGGTGACCACGCCCATGGCCACGTCGAGAGCGCAGGAGAAACGCTTCGGCTCTCGCATCTGATTCTCCACAGGAAGAACCTGAGTAAACAAAAAAGCTGCTCCAGTACGGGACCAAAAGTATGTGGACACACCCACTCCTACAAAACCAAATTCAACAGAAACCAAATATGTCCATGTGGGGGCGCCACAAAGGTCAGACATAACAGGGCGTGTCTGAGGGAGGGTCAGATAGGGTTTCTCCTGGGGTCGGGTTCAGGCCCCGGAACAAGCGGTGCAGGAAGACTCAGGGAATATCGGAATATCGGGATCCTCCATACGCGGTGCGGCTCACTGTGAGACTCCATCACTGACTGCAAACCAGGAACTGTGGGAGGGAACTGGACATGACTAAATCAGGACACATGGGCAGGACTCACCACTCCAATCCCTTCAAAGGCAAAGATGGCCGTCCCGAAAAAGAAGGGGAACTTCCTCCACGATGCGACGTACAGGAGGTGCTGAGGTTCTCCTACACCCTGCACACACACACACACACACACGTTAACACACACATTAACACACACACACACACACGTTAACACACACATTAACACACACACACACACACACACACACACGTTAACACACACATTAACACACACACACACACACACGTTAACACACACTCACACACACACTAATACGTTTAAGTCTCTCACACACACACACACACACACACACACACACACTCACAGGCAGTATGTAGGCGTAGATGAGGGCGAGGCTGACGGCCATGGCGAGGTTGGCGGCGGCGCTCATGGGCGCCATGTTGCTGAGCTCTCTGATGAAGGTGAGGAGGATGAGGAAGGGCAGCAGCAGCAGCACGTACACGCGCTGGTCCAGCACCGGCACCATGGAGACGGCAGGAACGGCGCCCCCCTCTGAGCTGTTGGGGTTAAACACTAACGCTGCTCCTGCTGGTGAGGATGAGGAGGATGAGGAGGAGTTCACTGAGTGACCTTCAACCATCTACACAAACACAAACAGCTCCGTTAGTGAGGTCACGTCAGAGTGGGCATCGACCCAAACCCACCAAACCAGGTCTGTATGAAGCTTTATCAACAAGGCAACAGGAAATGGTGTTTATTTTATACCTGGATGAGGAGATGTTTAGTAGGATGTGTTAGTAGGATGAGGTGTTAATTATGAGGTGTTAGTTATGAGGTGTTAGTAGGATGAGGTGTTAGTAGGATGAGGTGTTAGTAGGATGAGGTGTTAGTAGGATGAGGTGTTAGTAGGATGAGGTGTTAGTAGGATGAGGTGTTAGTTATGAGGTGTTAGTAGGATGAGGTGTTAGTTATGAGGTGTTAGTTATGAGGTGTTAGTAGGATGAGGTGTTAGTAGGATGAGGTGTTAGTAGGATGAGGTGTTAATTATGAGGTGTTAGTAGGATGAGGTGTTAGTTATGAGGTGTTAGTAGGATGAGGTGTTAGTTATGAGGTGTTAGTAGGATGAGGTGTTAGTTATGAGGTGTTAGTAGGATGAGGTGTTAATTATGAGGTGTTAGTAGGATGAGGTGTTAGTTATGAGGTGTTAGTAGGATGAGGTGTTAGTTATGAGGTGTTAGTTATGAGGTGTTAGTAGGATGAGGTGTTAGTAGGATGAGGTGTTAGTAGGATGAGGTGTTAATTATGAGGTGTTAGTAGGATGAGGTGTTAGTAGGATGAGGTGTTAGTAGGATGAGGTGTTAATTATGAGGTATTAGTTATGAGGTGTTAGTTATGAGGTGTTAGTAGGATGAGGTGTTAGTTATGAGGTGTTAGTAGGATGAGGTGTTAGTAGGATGAGGTGTTAGTAGGATGAGGTGTTAATTATGAGGTGTTAGTTATGAGGTGTTAGTTATGAGGTGTTAGTAGGATGAGGTGTTAATTATGAGGTGTTAGTTATGAGGTGTTAGTTATGAGGTGTTAGTAGGATGAGGTGTTAGTAGGATGAGGTGTTAGTAGGATGAGGTGTTAATTATGAGGTGTTAGTAGGATGAGGTGTTAGTTATGAGATGTTTATTATGGTGAGGTGTTTATTTTGTACCTGTTTGATGTTCTCAGCCAGAAAGACGAAGTAAACACTACAGAAACCCAACTGAGTCAACACCAGGAAAAAATTCACCAGGAACCTGCAGGCAAAAACTCAATTCAATGAGACAGAGGAGGGTATAGGGTGTAGGGTATAGGGAGTAATGTATATGGTGTACGGTATAGGGTGTAGTGTGTAGGGTATAGGGAGTATGGAGTAGTGTATAGAGTGTAGGAAGTAGTGTATAGGGAGGAGGATATAGGGAGTAGTGTATAGGGTATACAATGTAAGGAGTGGGGTAGGCGATGTAGGGTGTAGTGTAAAGGGTGTAGGATGAAGAACGGAGGGGGTAGAGAGGAGGGTAGAGGGAGTAATATATAGGGTGTAGGGTGTAGGGTGTAGGGAGGAGAGTGTGAGACAGCTCACCTGCCGAAATGGGCCCCCTTTCGCAGGAAGTGGGAGGAGCTTGTCTCCATGGCGACGGCCACCGTCTCGCTGTACCCGAGCGCCGACCTCTTCGTCCTAAGGCGGAGAGAATTGGCATGTTCGCCCTCAACTTTACACAGACGACATGATCAGTAAAAGCTCAAACGTGATTGGTCGGAGTCTCACCTCTCACTGAGATGATGGCTGCAGTTCACCAGGATGTGCATGCAGTGAACACAGACCACGCCCATCAGCACCAAGCACACCGGCCCCACCTACACACACGAGGTCAAGGGTCAGAGGGGCAACTGTTCCAGCAGCACTGATCTCGGTGCAGCGCCGTCGATCAGCCAGCAGAGGGCGTAACTGCTGCAGGTATGAGGAATCCCCTCTGGCAGAGTTATACCCTCCTCATCACTGCAGCAGTGTCGCCCTCTGCTGGCTGATCGACGGCGCTGCACCGAGACCCCCGGCCGAGCGGATAAATCCTGCAGGACCCACCAGTATGCCAGCGTTCTTCAGTGCCAGCGGCAGCCCGAGCAGCCCGGTGCCGATGTTCCCCTTCAGGAGGTGCAGTAACGTCTGAGTGAAGCTGAGAGATTAAGAGAAAGTGGGCGTGGTCAATATACGTTTTAACGAGGCGTCCATATAATTGTGATGAACATCCAGCTGGTGTGTACAGGCGTCTTTACTCGGATTGTGTCAGTTCTGCCCTCTAGTGGAGGAGTGGAGGCATTACACATGTCAGACGCTTACTTTTCTGTCAGCGACAGACGTGGGGACACCAAAAGTATGTGGACAACCACTGTATGTATACATTCTATATCTATAGTCTGTGGCAAGAGGTTGGGAAGGTCCTTTCCTGTTTCAGCTCGACTGGAGTGTCTGTATGGGCACAAATCCCCACAGACACACTCCTTCCATATTCATTTACATGGGCAGGCTTTAGCAGACTCTTCAATCCAAAGCGACTCACTGGATACAATTTGAGCAGTTGATGATTAAGGGCCTTGTTCAGGGGCCCAACAGTGGCAACTTGGTGATGGTGGGGCTTAAACCAGCAACCTTCGATTACTATAAATGACTAGCAAATCTCCGCTTGTGATTGGTGGATTTCTGATTTGGAATTGTGGGTAGTTCAGTGCTTTAGTGTAGGGTGTAGGACGGAGGGAGTAAGGTATAGGAGGTTATAGGGAGTAGTGTATAGGGTTAGGGTATACGATGTAGGGAGTAGTGTATAGGGTTAGGGTATACGATGTAGGGAGTAGTGTATAGGGTGTAGGGTATACGATGTAGGGAGTAGTGTATAGGGTTAGGGTATACGATGTAGGGAGTAGTGTATAGGGTGTAGGGTATACGATGTAGGGAGTAGTGTATAGGGTTAGGGTATACGATGTAGGGAGTAGTGTATAGGGTTAGGGTATACGATGTAGGGAGTAGTGTATAGGGTTAGGGTATACGATGTAGGGAGTAGTGTATAGGGTTAGGGTATACGATGTAGGGAGTAGTGTATAGGGTTAGGGTATACGATGTAGGGAGTAGTGTATAGGGTGTAGGGTATACGATGTAGGGAGTAGTGTATAGGGTGTAGGGTATACGATGTAGGGAGTAGTGTATAGGGTTAGGGTATACGATGTAGGGAGTAGTGTATAGGGTTAGGGTATACGATGTAGGGAGTAGTGTATAGGGTTAGGGTATACGATGTAGGGAGTAGTGTATAGGGTTAGGGTATACGATGTAGGGAGTAGTGTATAGGGTGTAGGGTATACGATGTAGGGAGTAGTGTATAGGGTGTAGGGTATACGATGTAGGGAGTAGTGTATAGGGTTAGGGTATACGATGTAGGGAGTAGTGTATAGGGTTAGGGTATACGATGTAGGGAGTAGTGTATAGGGTTAGGGTATACGATGTAGGGAGTAGTGTATAGGGTGTAGGGTATACGATGTAGGGAGTAGTGTATAGGGTTAGGGTATACGATGTAGGGAGTAGTGTATAGGGTTAGGGTATACGATGTAGGGAGTAGTGTATAGGGTTAGGGTATACGATGTAGGGAGTAGTGTATAGGGTTAGGGTATACGATGTAGGGAGTAGTGTATAGGGTTAGGGTATACGATGTAGGGAGTAGTGTATAGGGTGTAGGGTATACGATGTAGGGAGTAGTGTATAGGGTTAGGGTATACGATGTAGGGAGTAGTGTATAGGGTTAGGGTATACGATGTAGGGAGTAGTGTATAGGGTTAGGGTATACGATGTAGGGAGTAGTGTATAGGGTTAGGGTATACGATGTAGGGAGTAGTGTATAGGGTTAGGGTATACGATGTAGGGAGTAGTGTATAGGGTTAGGGTATACGATGTAGGGAGTAGTGTATAGGGTTAGGGTATACGATGTAGGGAGTAGTGTATAGGGTTAGGGTATACGATGTAGGGAGTAGTGTATAGGGTTAGGGTATACGATGTAGGGAGTAGTGTATAGGGTTAGGGTATACGATGTAGGGAGTAGTGTATAGGGTTAGGGTATACGATGTAGGGAGTAGTGTATAGGGTTAGGGTATACGATGTAGGGAGTAGTGTATAGGGTGTAGGGTATACGATGTAGGGAGTAGTGTATAGGGTTAGGGTATACGATGTAGGGAGTAGTGTATAGGGTTAGGGTATACGATGTAGGGAGTAGTGTATAGGGTTAGGGTATACGATGTAGGGAGTAGTGTATAGGGTTAGGGTATACGATGTAGGGAGTAGTGTATAGGGTTAGGGTATACGATGTAGGGAGTAGTGTATAGGGTTAGGGTATACGATGTAGGGAGTAGTGTATAGGGTTAGGGTATACGATGTAGGGAGTAGTGTATAGGGTTAGGGTATACGATGTAGGGAGTAGTGTATAGGGTGTAGGGTATACGATGTAGGGAGTAGTGCATAGGGTTAGGGTATACGATGTAGGGAGTAGTGTATAGGGTTAGGGTATACGATGTAGGGAGTAGTGTATAGGGTTAGGGTATACGATGTAGGGAGTAGTGTATAGGGTTTAAGGATGTAGTGTATAGGGTGTAGGGTAAAGGGAGTAGTGTATGGGGAGTAATGCATAGGATGTAGGAAGTAGTGTGTAGTGTATAGGGTGTAGGGAGAAGTTGATGATTAAGGGCCTTGCTCAGGGGCCCAACTTGATGGTGGGGCTTGAACCAGCAACCTTACGATTACTATAAATGACTAGCAAATCTCCGCTTGTGATTGGTGGATTTCTGATTTGGAATTGTGGGTAGTTTAGTGCTTTTCCTTCCTCTAAAATTAGTCATATCCAGTTCCCCTGACTGTAGCTTCCGCTCCGCTATCTGTGAATCCGTCATCTCTCGTGCAGACGCCTCGACCTGCCAGCAGAGGCCGCGACTGTACAAGGAACCCGTTTGAAAATCCCTCCCTCAGTCATGACCAGTTATGCCTGTTGGACGCCCGGGCGGTCGATAGCACAGCCATCACAATCATGTTTAGCACTGATGAATAATCCTGCAGCACATGAGGAGGTCCGAGACTCACGTGATGCCGTGTTTCTGCTCCTCATCTCCATTACCGTCCTCATCCCAGTTCTCCTCTCCTCCCGCGTCCTGCATCAGCGGCGTCATCAGCTCCATATCTGCTCGGGGGGGGGGGGGGTTAGGGTTAGGGTTAACACACCAATGAAACCTGAAACCTCCCTTCCATAGAACTGATTCTACAGATTACAGCGATGGGCCCCTGAGCTCAGTAGTCATCAGGGCGTCCACATACTTTTGACCACGATTACTTACCTAGTTGCTGCTCCATCTTCTGATCATTTGGGCAGTGTGGGGGGTCGAGGGGTCGAGGGGTCGAGGGCTCCTCCTGCTACCAGGCGTGAAAAATAAAGATAAAGTAAAACTTCAGTCAGTAACATTCATTCATTCAGCACTTTATCCTGGTCAGGGTCACAGTGGGTCCAGTTCACTGGGCGAAAGCCAGGAAACACCCCAAGCAGTCACCAGTACATCACACACACACTGACTGCATGTTTTTGGACTGTAGAAGGAAACCCACACAGACACAGGAAGAACATGCAAAACTCCACACACTGGGAATCGAACCCAGGACCTTCTTGCTGTGAGGTGACACCACCTCCCTAAAATTATTACTATATTTTAACCATGTACAGCAAGTAGCGACTTACAGTTGCTGTGCAGATAACTGAGGGTTAGGGGCCTCGCTCAGGGGCCCAACAGTGACACAGCGGTGCTGTCAGTCGGCCAGACATCTACACACACACACGACCAGCTGTCTGACGTGTAGGTGGCTGAAGCCCTGCGATACCCTGACTGTCCTGCCTTGTGTTCAGCGTTTCCTGATGGAACCGGGGCCACCACGACCCTGACCAGGATGAAGCGGAGATGAAAATGTAAATATCTTTCCATTAGCGCACTATAAGCCTCCAGTTATTTATGGCACTAAGAATACAACGCGAGCAACAGGAGGTTTAGAGGCCTCGCTCAGGGGCCCAACAGGAGCAAGTCGGAGGTGGTGGGGATTGAACCAGCGACCTTCTGATTATCAGTCCAGTACCTCAGATCTAAACTGCTGAGCTACCAACCCCTACCAAGTCTACTAATATATAATAATATGTGCCATTCAATCATTCATTCATGTTCACTGAGTACTTCATTCTGATCAGGGTCGAGGTGGGTCCTGCAGCACCCGGAAACCCAGTCGGATACAGACCTCAGGGACCAACACACCCTCGCTCACCCAGCGCTTTCATTTAGAGCAGGTAATCCAGCTCGGATCAAAACAGGAGTACCCGGATGACACACGAGGAGAACCTACCAAACCCCTCACAGACCGTGACCGGAGGCGAGGACTGAACCCAGGTGCTCAGACCCACGGTGCTGTGCGGCACTCACACCAGTGTCACGATCACGCGCGCGGGCGCGAGCAGCTTACCCACGGCGCGCGACGCTCCCAGCCGGACCCGCACGCGCTGACGTGTCTCCTCCCGGGGCCGCGCGACACCCCGATACCCGCCACGCTCGTGCGATCAGGCGATTCTACCGATCACGGAAGTGCGTGATGTGTTCGCATCCCGCCCCGCACCGCCCCGCCTCGCGCAACATCGTGGACACTCCCACACTGAGCATGCGCAGAACGTCACCGGCGCGAGGGTCTTAAAGGAGGCGCGCGCGGCGTAAACATCAAAGCACTGCATGCAAATGATTTAATTTGAATTTACGTGTTTCAATCACAGCTGATACTAACAGGTGTAATAAATCAGTCATATGACGCAAATCACGTGCTTACAGACTGTGCAGTAACAGTTTAGGGAAGGTCCTGTCCTGTTCCAGCATGAGCGAGCTCTATAAAGACGTGAAGAGAAGCTCCAGTGTCCTGCACAGAGCCCTGAGCTCAGCCCCACCCAACAGATCTGGGACGAACCGGAACACCGACTGATCCATCAGCACCCGGCCGTATACATACAAACGCTGTCATCTATAGGGCAGGTGTAGCCTAGTGGTTAAGGTACTAGACTAGTAATCAGAAGGTCGCTGGTTCAAGCTCCACCACTGCCAGGTTGTCACTGTTGGGCCCCTGAGCACGGCCCTTAACCCGAATACTGTCACAGTTCTGTAAGTTACTTTGGATAAAAGAAAGTAAATGTTTTGCTTGAATGGGCA
>NC_086007.1:28124876-28154876 GCF_030014385.1 Trichomycterus rosablanca
ATCATCAAACTGACAAGGATACAGAAAAACGAGTCCATCAGCACCGTCACCGAGCTACGAATGATTAATAAAATCCTGGGTGTGGTCCCAAGCCCCACGTCTGCCAGGTTGCCACTGTTGGGCCCTTGAGCGAGGCCCTTTATCAAACCCCGGGGTTGCAGAGAGAAATAATAATAATGAAATAAACGTGTACATGAGCGCCCCCTTGTGGAGGCTTTATGTTACGTCCTGTACAGAGGGAGTGAGATGGATTGTTTGTGCTGCCTGGTTTAAAACCCCTGGTGTAGTGAGATGACGTGATGTTCTGGGGTCAGATGAGGTAACGACTACATTTAACTTCATCAAACCCACCGGACATAGATCCCAGCAGTGATGTGCCAGAATCTTACAGCTATAAAACGACTAATCAGAGAGAATAAAGCTACAGGAACGTTACAATATCAGGTGTGCTGTAGTTACATTATTCAACCCAGCAGATTTTATAATCATTTTATATTTATATGTTCTGAATAACAAACATGAAGTAAAGCTCAAACCCACGAGATCAAGTCCAGCACTTTGGGATTGTTACTAAAATAGATAGTGTAAGAATATTGATATCAATATTAAAATAGCAAAATAATCTAAAGCTTCAGGTTAAACTTACAAAAATATCAGCATTTCATTTAAAAATATCGTGTGTGTGTGTGTGTGAGTGTGAGTGTGTGAGTGAGTGTGTGTGAGTGTGTGTGTGTGTGTGTGTGTGTGAGTGTGTGTGTGTGTGTGTGTGTGTGTGTTTTGGCATAAAACTGACACCCTGTAAACAGTTCTGATCCAACATGGCCGCCTGAGTCATTCTCTGCTCTGTTAGAGCCAAGTTACAGAGTTACATGGTGGCTGGAGAAACCGGTCCAGCATGATGTGAGTCCGGCGACACAGGCGTCCTGCGGTCAGGAAGGGGCAGGAGTGAGGAGGTACTGGGTCCCAATACTGTGTTTAATGCACCGTGTCCACTTCTGTAGTGTTCTGAAGAGTTCTGAAGAGTTCTTAAAGGTTCTTAATCATTCTGAAAGGTTCTGAAGTGTCTCTAAGAAGGAACCACACTTCAGCAGCAGCAGCAGCAGCAGCAGCAGCAGCGCTCCAGTTCTTGTACAGTTTGTCTGTTCCAGCTGTGTTCAGACCCTCGTCGCTCTTTCTGGTGTTTTTTGCAGTAATTGAGTTTGAACTACGTACAGAATAATAGCTTTAGCTTCTTAACTGGTTAGCATTTAGCTCTGAACGTCAGGTTAGCTTCTCGTTTAATACTGAGGTCAGTCAGCTCATGAAGCTAAACCGTCACTTTGGCATCCAAACTATCCACTAACACTGTAGATTAGCTCAGCGATTGGACTTGGTACAGTATAAAACTGGTTTGTTAACTAGATAGCATTCCAACTAACCAGCTAACTACCATCAGATTAACGTAAATCTTGAAACGGATTTAACACAATGTTATCATTTTAATTTGTAACATTTCCTGTGGCATCAGACTTGCTCTGCAGCTAGATGACCACTTACTTCTTCAGCATCTTATGCTAACGCGGTGTGTATGTAGCTCGTGTAGCGACTGTGGTGATTTCAGAACCTGCAGGAATGTTCATCTCGTAACCTTAACGTCCAGGCTGGCAGGTCACTGCGCATGCTAACCAGCAAGTGAAGTAAGCTAACGGCCAGGGTCCGAGGAGAGCGAAGTGGACGCGGGCGTGCGCTACTCGACGTCTCCGGGCGGTCGCGTGGCTACGTAGACGAAGAGGACGATGAGCAGCACCAGGACGATGAGGGTGGGCAGCACCACGGTGGCGACCTGCTCACGCGCCTCCTGCATGGTCTGCTTACGCTCCTTCTTATCCTTCCACGACTCCTTCTTGGGCTTCCCCTTCAGCTGCCGCATGGTGGAGGCACTTCCTGTCACAGTGGCACTTCCTGTCACGGCGGTGGAATCGCATACGCCAGACGAGCCAGACGAGCCTAGACGAGGACAAACAGAAAACAGTCTGCGTTAAAATATAGACAATAGTCAATTTGTGGTTCCCTGTCACCTACACCCCTGTTAAACTGAAGCTACAGAATTTCCCTGTGTGTGTGTGTGTGTGTGTGTGTGTGCCCTGTGTGTGTGTGTGTGTGTGTGCCCTGTGTGTGTGTGTGTGTGTGTGTGTGTGTGTGTGCCCTGTGTGTGTGTGTGTGCCCTGTGTGTGTGTGTGCCCTGTGTGTGTGTGTGTGTGTGCCCTGCGTGTGTGTGTGTGTGTGTGTGTGTGTGTGTGTGTGCCCTGCGTGTGTGTGTGTGTGTGTGTGTGTGTGTGTGCCCTGTGTGTGTGTGTGTGTGTGTGTGCCCTGTGTGTGTGTGTGCCCTGTGTGTGTGTGTGTGTGTGCCCTGCGTGTGTGTGTGTGTGTGTGTGTGTGTGTGTGTGTGTGTGTGTGTGTGTGTTGGACTGGACCTGTCCAAACTGAACCCACCCCGACCCTAAATAGAAAGAATGAAGCAGTGGTAAACCACACAATGAATGTATAAGTCTCCTCAGTAAGGGAATAAATGTAGAATTTACTGCATGTTGTACTTGTAACCAGATGAAATATAATAAATAAATATTAGATGTAAAGTGATAAAGTTTTAACGTTTTACTGTGTAGATAATAGAAACAGGGCTAATGCGCATGCGCACTGATGCCTCAGCCTGAGGTGAAGTTGTGACCGTGTACGGCGAACAACAAAAATAACCGAGAACTAAACATCCCCCCCGGTGTTTAAATCTCAACTTTATCACACAATAGAGACGATTTTAATCCATTTTATAAAGGTCAGAAGCTGAACTGTGATATATGTATTTACTTTAGTGGAGTGGTGAGTGGAACTGCAGTGTTTATACTTTACTGATCGTGTTTCTTATACAGTAAAAGTCAGAAAGAATCCGGTACTAACAGTAAAACTACGTGTGGAAACACGTTTAATGATTTAAACTGCAGTAAAAGTTTGAGTTTGCTTTGATTTTTCTGAACTAGAACTGCATTCCAACTATGATCCAGTTTCACACATAATCTCTCTCTTTATGGTTTAAATGGCGAGTTTTGCAGCCTATATATAGCACCGTAAGTGTAACACAAACGTTTAAGATTCATCTGTTTGCACTTTACACACTTAATTCATTAATTAAACAATAATAAGTTTAATATTAAGTACTGAATGTTCAACAGGCAGCTCGATCAAACGTTCACTGGACCTGAGAGTCGAGACCAACAAAAGAGTCGATTCTTCAAAATATGAATCGGGAATAGAGTCGATTCCTCATGAAACAGACGCTTCCCTTCAGAAATATATAAATTACAAATAAAAATCTATAAGGGAGCAAAAAATCTTCAAAAGGAAGATTCAAAACGTCAAAAAAAAAAAATTAAGCAAAATAGAAAAGCATAGCTTAATTAAGCTAATCAAAAAAGAAACCTTTTAAAACAAACTGAAATAATTTCAAAAAAACGTTAAATTAGATACAAAATAAAACAAAGAAATATTAACTACAAATGTATGTCTACTCAAATATCTCTTTAAAATTCAAATATATAAACGCTAAGTAAAGTCTATACGTTTTTTTCCATTCAGTGGGCAGTTGTAGTCTAGTGGTTAAGGTGCTGGACTAGTAATCAGAAGGTTGCCAGTTCAAGCCCCACCTCTGCCAGGTTGTCACTGTTGGGCCCCTGAGTAAGGCCCTTAACCCTCAATTGCTTAGATTGTATACTGTCACAGTACTGTAAGTCATTAAAAGCGTCAGCTAAATGCTGTAAATGTACAAACAGATCTTAAAATAAATATGTACATATTTTAGATAAACAAAAACGGTAACAGAATAACTAATTTAAGTACAAAAACTGCAAACTTTACACTGTAAATAATACTGACGCGGTTCTAGTTTACTTGTTAAAAATAAAATCTGCTGCTTAAATAGACTGCAACAGGAAAGGAATCGACTCACGGAGTCGGAATCATAATCGACTCCCTCCAGCTCTAGAGTTCTGACGCACAACTTGTGAAGCCTCACGTGCGCTCAGCCCGCGCGCTCCGGTCTCCTCACCTCGCGCGTGCGTCTGTAAATCCGCCTGATCCCCGGTGTGGAGTCCAGCAGCGCGCTCGGTCGGTTCGGGTTTGGTCGGTAGTTCGGGTTTAGTCGGTAGTTTGGGATCGGCTGTTAGACCGAGTTTGGGAGCGAGTTGACCCGGATGACGTGGCAGTAGCGGTACCGACGGTCTGTGTAGCGAGAGAGAGGAAGAGAGGGGGGCGCGAGTGCGCATGCGCATTGTAACACTTACTATTTACAAATACTTGCTATTTATATCCTGATATTGTAATTCTACACAAAGCGCTTTACCATAAAAGTTGGGACGTTTAGTTTTAGTCAGTAAAAAGAAGAATCTGTGATGTGTTTAATTCTCTTTAAATCCTTATAAGATTCCCAATGTTTTTACTGATCAACTTCATTCTAGTTTGTAGGTATAAACCAGAGACTCCATAAAAGTTGGGACTGAGGCAAAATAGGAGTAAAAATATTAGTGTTGAAGTTCCAGTGTCCACAATGAGCAGATAACTTTTAAAATAAATTTTTTATTTCATACATTTCAAACACAGTGATTAACATGAACATGATTTCAGAGTTTTCTACACAACACATTTACATTTTCAGCATCTAGGAGACGCTTTTGTCCAAAGTGACTTACAGTATACTGTCTAAGCAATTGAGGGTTAAGGGCCTAGCTCAGGGGCCCAACAGTAGCAATTTGGCAGTGGTGGGGCTTGAACCAGCGACCTTTTGATTACTAGTCCAGTACCTTACCTACTAGGCTACGACTACCCTTAAACATTCTGACAATAATTTAACGATCAACATTTACAAATACAAATCTAAGCAAATAAATCTTTCATACCGGCCTATTCAACCTGCGCTGGAGGGTGAAGGGTTAGAATAAAGACGCCCCTTTGTCACCCCCCTTTATTACCCTCTGGTTTGGGTAGAAAGAACACCAGGCCAGAGATTTATATAGTTCGTGACTGGTCTGAAGGCCTGTGATGGTCACTGTTCCTGCCTCGTGTCCAGTGTTTCCCTGGTGGAACCCGACCCGCTGTGACCCTGACCAGCTTGTTTCACAGCCGCTGCTTTAGCTGAACCTTCTGAGCTTTAATTCGAGCTCTCTGATTGATCGCCAGCTCCTCCAGCTCCTGCACTCTGTGCCGCAGCTTCTCATTGGCTCGTGAGAGGTCATGTGACCTGGCGAGAGCGTCGCCGAGTGCTTTCTTCAGCTGGCAGGTCGAGACAGAAAAGAAGAAACGAGAAACGAGTGAGAACCAGATTCTGCTCCAGATCCGTTAGATGTTCCTGTGTTGGAACGCAGCAGATCTGATCAGCATAAAGACCTGGGGGACTTTGATCAGGACCAGCAGGGGGTGTAACTCTTGTGTTTTGTAGATGTGAAGTGGTTGTACCTCCTCCTTCTCTTGTTGTACGGTGTCTCTCTCTGTAACTGTGTTGCTCAGATCCTCTCGTAGCTTCACGGTGGTTCGTTCCAGAAGTTCCTGGTGACTGACGGCCGCCTCCAGGGCCGCGGCTGAACTCCGCTGCAGGTGGGTGTGATCTTTCCATAGTGTCTCTCTGTCAGAGGAGAAGAACGAGCATGATCCACGTGCTGATAGTGGAAATAACTCAGAACACCGGCGCACGAGGGATACGGGGGATCTTCAAAAAGTTTCCTCACGTGTATATTGTGGTTATAAGCGGTGAGGGTGGAGGAGGAGGAATCGGGCGTGTCTGAGAGACGCTTATGGTCCGGATTCAGCTCCGTCTGATTTATACCTTTTTGGTTCTGTTCTGTTCTGTTCTGTTCTGTTTAGTTCTGTTCTGTTTAGTTCTGTTCTGTTTAGTTCTGTTCTGTTCTGTTTGGTTCTGTTCTGTTTGGTTCTGTTCTGTTTGGTTCTGTTCTGTTCTGTTTGGTTCTGTTCTGTTTAGTTCTGTTCTGTTTAGTTCTGTTCTGTTTAGTTCTGTTCTGTTCTGTTCTGTTTGGTTCTGTTCTGTTTAGTTCTGTTCTGTTCTGTTCTGTTTAGTTCTGTTCTGTTTAGTTCTGTTCTGTTTAGTTCTGTTCTGTTCTGTTTGGTTCTGTTCTGTTTGGTTCTGTTCTGTTTTGTTTGGTTCTGTTCTGTTTGGTTCTGTTCTGTTCTGTTTGGTTCTGTTCTGTTTGGTTCTGTTCTGTTTGGTTCTGTTCTGTTTTGTTTGGTTCTGTTCTGTTTGGTTCTGTTCTGTTTGGTTCTGTTCTGTTTGGTTTGGTTCTGTTCTGTTTTGTTTGGTTCTGTTCTGTTTTGTTTGGTTCTGTTCTGTTTGGTTCTGATCTGTTCTGTTTGGTTCTGTTCGGTTCTGTTCTGTTTAGTTCTGTTCTGTTCTGTTCTGTTCTGTTTAGTTATGTTCTGTTCTGTTTGGTTCTGTTCTGTTTTGTTTGGTTCTGTTCTGTTTAGTTCTGTTCTGTTCTGTTTGGTTCTGTTTGGTTCTGTTCTGTTTGGTTCTGTTCTGTTCTGTTTGGTTATGTTCTGTTCTGTTTGGTTCTGTTCTGTTCTGTTTAGTTCTGTTCTGTTCTGTTTGGTTCTGTTCTGTTCTGTTTGGTTATGTTCGGTTCTGTTCTGTTTGGTTCTGTTCTGTTCTGTTCTGTTTAGTTCTGTTCTGTTCTGTTTGGTTCTGATCTGTTCTGTTTGGTTCTGTTCTGTTCTGTTTAGTTCTGTTCTGTTCTGTTTGGTTCTGATCTGTTCTGTTTGGTTCTGTTCTGATCTGTTCTGTTTGGTTCTGTTCTGTTTAGTTCTGTTCTGTTCTGTTTGGTTCTGTTTGGTTCTGTTCTGTTCTGTTCTGTTTGGTTCTGTTCTGTTCTGTTTGGTTATGTTCTGTTTGGTTCTGTTCTGTTCTGTTTAGTTCTGTTCTGTTCTGTTTGGTTCTGATCTGTTCTGTTTGGTTCTGTTCGGTTCTGTTCGGTTCTGTTCTGTTTAGTTCTGTTCTGTTCTGTTTGGTTCTGTTCTGTTTAGTTATGTTCTGTTCTGTTTGGTTCTGTTCTGTTCTGTTTGGTTCTGTTCTGTTCTGTTTGGTTCTGTTCTGTTTGGTTCTGTTTGGTTCTGTTTGGTTCTGTTCTGTTCTGTTTGGTTCTGTTCTGTTCTGTTTGGTTATGTTCTGTTCTGTTCTGTTTGGTTCTGTTCTGTTCTGTTCTGTTTGGTTCTGATCTGTTCTGTTTGGTTCTGTTCGGTTCTGTTCTGTTTAGTTCTGTTCTGTTCTGTTTGGTTCTGTTCTGTTTAGTTCTGTTCTGTTCTGTTTGGTTCTGTTCTGTTCTGTTTGGTTCTGTTCTGTTTGGTTCTGTTCTGTTCTGTTTGGTTCTATTCTGTTTTGTTTGGTTCTGTTCTGTTTGGTTCTGTTCTGTTTGGTTCTGTTCTGTTCTGTTTGGTTCTGTTCTGTTTGGTTCTGTTCTGTTCTGTTTAGTTCTGTTCTGTTCTGTTTGGTTCTGTTCTGTTTGGTTCTGTTCTGTTCTGTTTGGTTCTGTTCTGTTTGGTTCTGTTCTGTTTGGTTCTGTTCTGTTCTGTTTGGTTCTATTCTGTTTTGTTTGGTTCTGTTCTGTTTGGTTCTGTTCTGTTTGGTTCTGTTCTGTTCTGTTTGGTTCTGTTCTGTTTGGTTCTGTTCTGTTCTGTTTAGTTATGTTCTGTTCTGTTTGGTTCTGTTCTGTTCTGTTTGGTTATGTTCTGTTTAGTTCTGTTCTGTTCTGTTTGGTTCTGTTCTGTTTGGTTCTGTTTGGTTCTGTTCTGTTCTGTTTGGTTCTGTTCTGTTCTGTTTGGTTCTGTTCTGTTCTGTTTGGTTCTGTTCTGTTCTGTTTAGTTCTGTTCTGTTCTGTTTGGTTCTGATCTGTTCTGTTTGGTTCTGTTCGGTTCTGTTCTGTTTAGTTCTGTTCTGTTTGGTTCTGTTCTGTTTAGTTATGTTCTGTTCTGTTTGGTTCTGTTCTGTTCTGTTTGGTTCTGTTCTGTTCTGTTCTGTTTGGTTCTGTTCTGTTCTGTTTGGTTCTGTTCTGTTCTGTTTGGTTCTGTTCTGTTTTGTTTGGTTCTGTTCTGTTTGGTTCTGTTTGTTTCTGTTTGGTTCTGTTCTGTTTGGTTCTGTTCTGTTCTGTTTGGTTCTGTTCTGTTCTGTTTGGTTATGTTCTGTTCTGTTTGGTTCTGTTCTGTTCTGTTCTGTTTAGTTCTGTTCTGTTCTGTTTGGTTCTGATCTGTTCTGTTTGGTTCTGTTCGGTTCTGTTCTGTTTAGTTCTGTTCTGTTTGGTTCTGTTCTGTTTAGTTATGTTCTGTTCTGTTTGGTTCTGTTCTGTTCTGTTTGGTTCTGTTCTGTTTGGTTCTGTTCTGTTCTGTTTGGTTCTGTTCTGTTCTGTTCTGTTTGGTTCTGTTCTGTTCTGTTTGGTTCTGTTCTGTTCTGTTTGGTTCTGCCCACCGTGCACTAAACCTCCTGTAGTTCAACACAGTTACAGTGATGGTGTATATTTACATTTCCTTCCTCTGCAGGAGTCTGTCTGCTAGTGCCGCCTGCAGTTCACTCAGCATGTTTCCCTTGGCTATGTCTAACTGCACATCCTGGTCCTTCAGACGCTGAGCCACGCGCTCCTGTTCCACCTGAAATCCACACACACCAAACGCTGAGATTACGAGGGTTTAAACACGTGTGTTATCATTCACGTGTCGTGAGTTTCACCTTCAGAAGCTCCTGCAGCCGCATGTTCTCCTCGGTGAGGGAGCGAAGAGCTGAACTCAGATCAGAACACCGGGCCTCAGAGTCATCGTATAAACCCTGATAAACAGAAGTAACAAGGACAAAAGGACTGAGAGGGTTAGAACAGACAACCACCAGATAGTGCACTTACAAGTACCACACACCCCTTAGACATAGTCAAACACGTCTGTATGGACGCCAGACTGGTTGATAGCACCACTAAGCCTTAGTGGATTATTATGATTTACTGCCCCGGTGGGCTGTTATGGACTGTTTGTGGTCATTATTACACTACGGCGCCCCCTGGACAGACGTGCTGGTGTTTCTCTCCTCCTGGTTTGCTGTAGGTGGTTAATCGTGGGTGTTTGTGCTCACACGTACCTGAACTTTATCTGCAGCCGCCCGTAGTTCCTCTCCGACGCTGATTAACGTCTCGTTCTCCTGCTGCTCCTTCTGCACAGATACCCTGGTACCCTACACAACACACACTATCACTAATGCATCTCTGCCTTTTTCTCCCAGTTTAGTCGTAGCCAGTGGAGGGTATATTCTCCTGACACGCCCTCCCTCTGACACGTGCACGCTCCCCTTCTTATTCTAAGGTCGGTCTCGCTCATGGAGAGTCACGCGCTGATCTCCACGTTCCTCCACTTCTGTACAGGCGCCTCGGGATACTCACCAGGGTCCTTACACAGCATAGACCCCGCCCACTTTTTAGTCCCATCTTTTCCCACCCAGCAGACTAGTGGCCAGCTTTATCCACTAGGGGGCGCCCAGCCGACCGGTAGCAGAGCTGAGACTGGAACTCAGAGAGCAGAATACCCGGCTGCACCACATGGGCGCAGGTTCTAATATTTTTACATTTAAATCGACTCCTTCAGTCTTACCTTCAGCTCGTTGGTCAGCTTGGATATGAGAGCGTCCTCGTCTCCTGTCCAGCGCACACACACACACACAATCACACACACACACACTCAGTGCAGACTCAGTAATAGAATTGATGACCATAATTCTACACTACAGAACAGAACACATGAAGCATTAAACCAGGATTGGAACCTGATCTCTGTCTGAGCTGCTGACACTTGTTCTGCAGGACCTGAATAATCCCAACTTTCTCCTGGACGTCCTCCTTCAGGTCCTGTTCCTCAGCATGCAGAGCATCACATTCAGCCTCGAGAGCTTTAACCTAAACGTCACCATCATTATTAATAACCAGAGACTTAAAAATCAAACATTTCTCTTATTAAAGGTCTTTATTTCCCTCTGACCTGTTCCTGTTCCTTCTCCAGCGCCGTCTCCGTCTCTCTCAGCGTCTGCAGCAGTGTATCGTGGGACTGCTCGGCCTCCAGACGGGCGGCGCTCTCCTGCTCCAGCTCCTCCTTCATCTGTACGAAATGTAGAAATCAGCCGTGAAAGGAAAAGTCTATTATAATTCTATACTGTAGAGGACTGTGGGAATCTCTAACCTGCTGGAGTTTTTGGCTCATCTGAACTTTGAGCCTCTTCAGCTCTTCTGCAGCAACAGCAGCGTTTATCTGGAGTAGAAAATAAAAGTAAATCTTCGTGGTCTAAAAGCTTTAGAATTAAAGAATTAAAATTTATTATACAGGTAAAGCTACGAGAGATTACTTCTGTCTGGTTTGTTTAGTTCTCATTATGGCACGAATACAGCACTGCTTGGACTGAAATCCACTGAACGTTGGGCGTTTTGTTCCGGCTCTTGGGAAGCAGCACATGGTGAAATGTAGTGACGCTGTGAGGCGACGTTTTTCGAGCTGACAAAATTCAGTATTTCGTTCTTCTAAACTCAAACCTGCATGTGTAGTTTTACTGTGAAGAGGTCGAGCGACGTTAAATCAACACGACGGATATTTTACTTTTAATTTTGGCTCGTTTACTGCATGTCAGTATAGAAAAGTAAATTCCTCATCAGTTATTATGATCTACAGCCAGTGACTTTTCTGTGCCCGTATGAAAGAGGCGTGTTTAACTGCACTTGTCACACCAACCCTGGTGTATTAGAGAGCTCGGTACAGACTTCACAAGCAACTTCGGGATGAAGATGATCCATAAGATCATCGTAAAGTACGTGGAAACACTGTGAGGAAACGTGAGGAACCACCAAAAACAGGCCATGAAATAAATAAATAAATAAATAAATAATACTAAATAACGTTCTCTAGATGAAGGTCCTACCTCAGGACACATGGAGGTGTGTGTGGGTGTGTGTGTGTACCTGTGTGTACCTGAGTGCAGTGTGACGAGTGCAGCTGCTCCTGCTGCAGTCGAGTCCTTAGACGTGACGCTTCCCTTTGTGAGGAGCGCAGCTCCACCTCACACTGTTCCTGCAGAACCTCCAGCTGTACCTGCAGACGAGCTAACACACACACACACACACACACACACACACACTCCAACTTAGAATGTGATGCCTGTTACACACTCAGTATATTTAGGACAGGGGCGTGTTTATGGAGACGGTGAGGGAGGACATTGATCATCTCCCTTTTCCAGGTGTGTATGCAGTAATTCCTGATTATGTAGCCTTACTAATAATAATTAGGAGAGGTGTCCACATACTTTTGGCGAGCTCAGTGTACCTGTATTAGACGGGCCGAGCTCTTTCTCCGTCTCTATACGGAACACTTTCAGTTTCAGGGTGTGTAGAAGGTTTTCCAGATGAGCCACTCGGGACAGCAGACCCTCACACTGCGAGCTGCTGGTTCCTCCGTCTCCGTGCAGGGATCCTAGCTGCTCTCTGGAGGCCCCCATGTTCTGTACTCACTCCGGGCCCCGGCTCCGGGCCCTCAACCACCAGGACGCAAAAGCAAGAGCGACTCGGGAGCAAAGTTCTAATTTAGTGTAAAAAGAATATAAAAAGTATCTTGAGTATAATAATACATAAATTAGGTAATTATTCATAAATAAAATCATTTAAATCATTTATTTATGTGTTTACTTTTAATTATGAATGTGATTATAAATAGATAAAATATATTATATTACTGTATTATTATTATATTTTCTTAGTACTAGACTTCATAACGTTTAATAAATAAAAAATAACACATTTATTATTTATGCATTTGTTTAGTAAACATTTTCTTTTCTTATAATAATATGTTAAAAGATAAAATAATTCTTTTTTCCCCTTTTTTATTAAATATTTTTATATATTAAACCTCGTTACAAATAAGGTTAAAACATAATGGAAATTTATTTATTTATATATATATGGAATATAACAATAGGAATAATAACAAGAAAATTTATTATTTATTTTTTATTCATAAGAATGAAATAATTAAACATTTTGTGCTGTGAATCAGTAAGAAAAATTAATAACAATAATTTAATAATAATAATAATAATCATGTGTTGTGTTTACTGTTGCTAACTGAAGGCACCAGAGATTTACCGTTAATATAATATATAAACCTACTCTGCTTTATATTTAAGCTCATTAGATGGTTAAATACACTGATTTTATGTTTGTTTCGCATAATAAAGTTAATATGTTAGTAAAAGTTAAACATTAATAATAATAATGAAGTTAATGTTTATGATGCCTCTCTTACCTTCTCGCGCTCTGACAGTTTCTATGGAAACGACGTTCACGTTGTCACTACGCAGCAGCGCGCAGTCAGGGCGGGGTTTATCCTAAATCAATTCCTATTGGACACCGAGTGCACTATGTAGGGCGCAGAAGCCGTTAGTTTATACCCTAAACAGGCTGCCTTTATAGGGTGGATTAGGTTATTTGAGATTTAACTAACGACTAACTTTGTACAGTGGTGTATTGAGCCGAGGTGACTAGTTGTGATTAAAGTGAAACAGCGTCACTGTTCTGGCATTTTCTCTTTTACTGATGAAACTAAATAAATAAACACTAAAGACTCAACATGAACAATATGGATGCAGTGGAAGCTTTCAGCACTGAGGTAAAATATGTGTATTATTGATGGCTGTGCATGCTAGCTGTGTGTGCTAACCTAGCTAACACCCAAATAACAGTTGTTTTGTCTGACACATTTTATGCTTGAGGCCAAAAAAATGAAGTTTAATCTAAAAACGGCAGTAATCATGCTTACAGGTTTATCATCCATGCACATTTTGACATAAGTATTGTTAGTTTAGCTGAAGTTGTCATGCAGGCCTAGCTGTAACTGCGCATGCGTGATAAAGGCATAGCCTTCGTAATACGTGCTGCACTGAGGTTTAAATGGGCTGTGATGTAAAAACTGGATGAAATTATAACACTAAAGCATTTATCGCCAAGAATATCCATTTCACTTCGATTTCACTTCGGTTTCACTTCGGTTTCACTTACCCTTGTGCTGGTGTTTAATAAAAGTCTCTGTCCTGTGTGTTCAGATGACGTCCATGATGGACATGAAGCCTCCCATCTCACGAGCAATGATGCTGTCCATTACAAAAGCTGGACTCAAAGCCATTAAGGTAAAGTAGGAATTCCTTTATTTTATTTATTTATTTATATACATATACAGTTAATATCTGTGTTTGTATTTAGATGGTTATTATTATCACTGCACCATACACAGAGCTGATCATGTTTAGTGTGTAACTGAATGTTATTGTACTGAGGTGTTGCTGTTCTGCACTGATCCTTCTCTTCTTGTTTTATTCACCAGCTTTATAAACACGTGGTTCAGGTCATTGAGAAGTTCATTAAGAAGGTAACGTGTTTGTATATTTTGGACTTTGATTAGAGTTTTTGAGTTGAGAATGAACTTGAAGTTATTTATTAAGAATAAAATGATTGGTTGGTGGTTTAGTGTGAGTGCAGGTTGGTGTGAGGGTGATTTCTGGGTTTTCTGATCAGTAAACGTCTCGTAGTTAAAACAGAAACACGAGTCCTTTAGTTACACACACACACACACACACACACACACACACACACACACACACACACACACACACACACACACACACACACACCTGCTGTATACAGTTTACTGTTTAGGGAGCAGGGGCAGGTTGATAGTTCACATAAACCAGTTAGTAATGGAACCTGAGATCCTTCCACTGCTGGTGGTGAGAAACTGGTTCTTAATAGATCAACATGAACCATTAAGTAAATGAGTAACAGAGTTCCTACAAGGAGACAGACTCACTGACTAGATTGACTCACTGACTAGATTGATTCACTGACTCACTGATTCACTAATTAACTGGATAGATTCATTAACTTATTGATCAACTGACTTGCTGATTCACTGACTATATTGATTCACTGATTCACTGACTGGTTTATTGATTGACTCACTGATTCACTGATTCACTGACTGGTTTATTGATTGACTCACTGATTCACTGATTGATTCTTTAATAATTAGAAGTTTATTGGAAGGACCTGTTACAGTGAGTGTAAACTCTGTGTGTGTGTGTGTGTGTGTGTGTGTGTGTGTGTGTGTGTGTGTGTGTGTGTGTGTGTGCGCAGTGTAACCCAGAGCTGAAGGTCCCCGGTCTGTACGTGGTGGACTCTATAATCCGACAGTCCCGTCATCAGTTCGGCGCAGATAAAGACGTCTTCGCTCCCAGGTTCCTGAGGAACATGACGTCCACGTTCCAGAGTCTCTATCAGTGTCCTCCTGATGATAAGGTACCTCAGAACCTCGGACTGGACCAGCCTCACGCTTCCTCACACGTGGAGCAGGAGACCAACGTGTGTGTGTGTGTGTGTGTGTGTGTGTGTGTGTGTGTGTGTGTGTGTGTGAAGGAGAAGATCCTGCGTGTGCTGAATCTGTGGGTGAAGAATTCTGTCTTCAGTATGGACGTCATCCAGCCTCTGGTGGACATGGCATCAGCGCCAACCGTGCCAGTCCTGGAGAATAGAGGTGCACACACACACACACACACACACACACACACACACACACACACACACACACACACACACACACACACACACACACACACACTGCTTCAACCCTGTCTCTGTGCAGCACCATCGATCAGCCAGCAGAGGGCGCCAATGCGAGGAGGGGATTCCTCATAACTGCAGCATTGCCGCCCTCTGCTGGCTGATCGATGGTGCTGCACAGAGACCCTTGGACATACCGTGTAACCTTGTTATTTGGCAGGTTCTTCTCATGCTGTGCCATCCCTACAGCAGCCCACATCATCCGAACCTCTCGAACCAGCAGCTCAGCTCGCACTGGTGTCCCAGTTTCTCCAGTCTAACCAGAGCCTGGATGTGAGTGAGCTGAACATTTCACTTTGTACTGGTCTTACTGGTGTTACTGGTGTAAATGACCTTGGGTGACCTTTGGTTTGGTGTTGGTTTTAGCTGCAGCAGATCCTCCAGACCCTCCAGCGGACGAGCGGCGGACAGGCTAGCGAGCATAACGAGCAACCAGCAGTGCTAACGTGAGTTTATTACGTCATAGCCAGTTCCTCTTCCTCTGCTGGAGACCCTGATGGTGTACGAGGAGGGTGTATTGTCCTGACACGCCCTCCCTCCGACCCCTTCTTATCCCCCTCGACCTACTAACCAGGGTCCTTACACAGCGCCGAAGACCACGCCCACTTTTTAGTCCCGTCTTTTCCCACCCAGCAGACTTGTGGTCGATTTTGTCTGCCAGTCGTGCCCACTAGGGGGCGCCGAACAATCGGTAGCACAGCTGAGACTCTTGTCCCTGTTGAAATAGTCTTAAGATGCTACATTTCTAAAAGTTTGTGGACACTGGCTCGTTTGCTGGACATTCCATTCCGACCCTCGCTGTCTTTGCAGCTCTAACAGTTCCCCCTCCTCTGTGAAGACGTTACACAAGATTGATCTCTGATACTAACACGTGCAGGTTTGTGTGTTACAGAAACCCTCCAGTTCAGCAGCAGGACCTGCAGCATCACCTCCTCAACCATCAGCCACGCCCGGTAACGATTTATAGAGCCGCCACCGGTGTTAAACACAGCCAATCAGGGCTCAGAACTGTGTTCCCATGATCCTCTTTGTTCTGCTGTGTGGATGCAGGTTTGTTCTGACGTACAGGCAGGAGAGCAGAGTGAACAGGGCGTGGCCGACAGGAGCTCGTCCAGCAGAGACGCCGCTGTGAGGAGGAGGAGGAGGAGGAGCTCCAGATCCAGGTTCCTGAAACATTTCTGCTCTGTGATACACTGTATGGTCAAAAGTATTGGGACGCCCCTTCTGATTACTCAGTTCCTGTGTGTCAGCCAGTCAGTAGTTACTCACAAGTGTAAAAATCACTCGTATAAAGTAAATAAGATGCTTTCAGCTTTGCAGTAACAGTTTAGGGAAGGTCGTGTCCTGTTCCAGCATGAGTGAGCTCTATACAGACATGAAGAAGAGCTCATGAGCCTGGTTTATAATCCTGTCTTAAAAGCTTTCGACACTCCCACCGTCCAACATGCGTAAGGTGGATTGGCACCTACAGTGGGGCCAAAAAGTATTTAGTCAGCCACTGATTGTGCAGGTTCTCCTACTTAGAAAGATGAGAGAGGTCTGTAATTTTCATCATAGCTGCACTTCAACTATGAGAGACAAAATGACACAAAAAAATCCAGGAAATCACATTGTAGGATTTTTAAAGAATTTATTTGTAAATTATGGTGGAAAATAAGTATTTGGTCAATAACAAAAGTTCAACTCAATACTTTGTAACATAACCTTTGTTGGCAATGACAGAGGTGAAACGTTTCCTGTAAGTCTTCACCAGGTCTGCACACACTGTAGCTGCTATTTTGGCCCATTCCTCCATGCAGATCTCCTCTAGAGCAGTGATGTTTTGGGGCTGTCGCTGGGGAACACGGACTCCACACATTTTCTATGGGGTTGAGGTCTGGAGACTGGCTAGGCCACTCCAGGACCTTGAAATGCTTTTTACGGAGCCACTCCTTCGTCGCCCGAGCGGTGTGTTTGGGATCATCGTCATGCTGGAAGCCCCAGCCACGTTCCATCTTCAATGCTCTCACTGATGGAAGGAGGTTTTGGCTTAAAATCTCACGATACATGGCCCCATTCATTCTTCCCTTAACACGGATCAGTCGTCCTGTCCCCTTTGCAGAAAAACAGCCCCAAAGCATGATGTTTCCACCCCCATGCTTCACAGTAGGTAGGGTGTTCTTGGGTTCTTCTTCTTCCTCCAAACACCACGAGTTGAGTTTTTACCAAAAAGTTCCATTTTGGTTTCATCTGACCACATGATATTCTCCCAATCCTCTTCTGGATCATCCATATGCTCTCTGGCAAACTTCAGACGGGCCTGGACATGTACTGGCTTAAGCAGGGGGACACGCCTGGCACTGCAGGATTCGAGTCCCTCTCGGCGTAGTGTGTTACTGATGGTAGCCTTTGTTACTTTGGTCCCAGCTCTCTGCAGGTCATTCATCAGGTCCCTCCGTGTAGTTCTGGGATTTTTGCTCACCGTTCTCATGATCATTTTGACCCCACGGGATGAGATCTTGACCCCAACGGAGATTATCAATGGTCTTGTACGTCTTCCATTTTCTTACAATTGTTCCCACAGTTGATTTATTCACACCAACCTGCTTGCCTATTGTAGATTCACTCTTCCCAGCCTGGTGCAGGTCTACAATTTTCTTCCTGGTGTCCTTCGACAGCTCTTTGGTCTTGGCCATGGTTGAGTTTGGAGTCTGACTGTTTGAGGCTGTGGACAGGTGTCTTTTATACAGATAACGAGGTCAAACAGGTGCCATTAATACAGGTAACGAGTGGAGGACAGAAGAGCTTCTTAAAGAAGAAGTTACAGGTCTGTGAGAGCCAGAAATCTTGCTTGTTTGTTATTGACCAAATACTTATTTTCCACCATAATTTACAAATAAATTCTTTAAAAATCCTACAATGTGATTTCCTGGATTTTTTTTCTCATTTACAATATTTTTACAATATAAGCAATTGAGGGTTAAGGGCCTTGCTCAAGGGCCCAACACCAGCAACCTGACAGTGGTGGGGCTTGAACCACGACCTTCTGATTCCTAGTCCTGTATTTTATTTGCTAAGCTACAACTACATATATCACATAATACAGATACTGGTGTTGAGTGTGTGTGCACTGCATATATGTGTGTATTCCTGCATGTGACCAGTGTATAGTCAGTAATAACTGTGTGTGTGGTGTGTGTGTGTGTGTGTGTGTGTGTGTGTGTGTGTGTGTGTGTGTGTGTGTGTGTGTGTGGTGTGTGTGTGTGTGTGGTTTTGTGTGTGTGTGTGTGCAGGTCACCCAGAAGTCGCTCCTCGCCCCGTTCTCGATCCGCTTCTCATAATTCCCGGTACAGACGCTCGCGGTCCGGTGAGCGCTGGAGGGCGTCGCCCAGATCCCACAGACAGGGGTGTAGAGAGGGGGAGGGGCGCTCACCCGAATCACGTGAAGAGGAGCGGGGCGAGGAGGGGCGCTCGCCTAAATCACACGAGGAGGAGATGAGGGAGACGATGAGGAGGAGGAACGGACTCCCACCTATAAAGAGAGAGACACTCAGCGGTCAGTGTGAAGCTCTGATCCCCCCCCCCCAGCACGCCCACCCTCGGAACAGCCGATCATTTAATGTGTGTGTGTGTGTGTGTGTGTGTGTGTGTGTGTGTGTGTGTGTGTGCAGTGTGCAGCACCACTCTGTGGGTCGGGCAGCTCGATAAGAAAACACAGAAGCAGGACGTCACCAGTCTGATGGAGGAATTCGGCCAGATCGTCTCTGTAAATGTCAGTATTTTATTTATTTAGTTATTAATTCATGTATTTATTTATCAATTAATTTTTATTGATCAATTTATGTATTCATTAATTAATTTGTCTATTTATTTAATCAATTAATTTTAATAATTATATTTTTTATTGATCAACTCATTTATTTATTTATCAAATAATGCATTTATTTATTTATCTATTATTTATCAATTAATTAATTTAATGACATTTTCATCAATTTATTTATTCATCAAATAATTAATTAAATAATGTATCTATTTATTAAATTATTTATTTATTTATTTGTTTATTTCTTAAATAATTTATCTATTTATTTAAATAATAGATATTAAATAATTAATTTATCTATTTATTTATTAAATAACTTATTTATTTATTAAACAATTAATTTATCTATTTATTTATTTATTAAATAATTAATTTATCTATAAATTAAATGAATTTAGTTATACATTTTTAATAATGTAGCTCAGGCATGTGACATTGGAGAGAATAAAAAATCTAAAGAACAACAATAAGGGTGAAATACCTGTATATATATGCGGGGTGAAAACTAAACAGATGAACTACTATAATTAATCTGCTGTATATACAAAGAAGCTGGAACACTGTCCCCAGTCAAGCAAGCTTTATATCGCCCTATCTGCACTTTTAATGAGGTTAATGTCTTAATTAATTTCAATATTTACATGTTCGGTTCCTCAGATGATTCCTCCTCGAGGATGCGCCTACGTGGTGTTGGTTCACCGACAGGACGCTCACACGGCTCTGGATAAACTCGCTCAGTCCAGCGCCAGAATCAACCGCAGACCCTTCAAGGTAAAAGCGACGAGATCTCGGTGTAAATACTCCTGTTCCGAAACCCGGATAAACCGTTATAGTGGTGCAGCGGTGGTGGTCAGCCAGCAGAGGGCGACACTGCTGCAGTTATGAGGAGGGTATAACTCCGGCGGAGGGGATTCCTCATACCTGCAGCAGTGACGCCCTCTGCTGGCTGATGGACGGTGCTGCACAGAGTCGGGGGATAACGGAGATCAGCAGTGGGTTCACAATCAGGGGAAACATCACTACACGTCCCATAAATCCACCTTGTGTGTGTGTGCGTGTATCAGATCGCCTGGGCCATGAACAAGGGCGTCGGCTCTCGCTATAAGAAGTACTGGGATGGCGAGCTGGGCGTGACCTACGTGCCCTGGATAAAGCTGAAGGGTTCGGAGCTGGTGGATCTGAAGGAGGGAGCGCTGCTCGACCCGGAGACACTAAAACCGGGTACGTGTGGGGTTTATTTACATTAATTCTATATGGGTGTGTGGGTGTGGCTGAGTCGTCGAGTTAACGCTGCTCCTGATTTTGGCGTGTTGGTACAGGATGGGCGGCGCCCGGTCAGGCCGACTCGGACGCTGGAACAGGAGCTGAACTGGAACTGAAGGACGGAGCTCCGGTCACGCCTCAGGTAAAGGGTTTTTATGTGGGGTTTAGTCCTGTTTTGGGAGGCTGGATGTTTATCTGGCTGTTATTAAGCTTTATAACTGGATTATTACACACGGCGTGTATGAGGTATCAGTGATGAATAATAAAGGCTTCACATTACGCCTCGTTATTTTACCTCAGTGCCTCATTCAGCTCTCGGGGGTCGTGTTGGGAACGCCACGCCTCCGTCCTACTATCAGGTTCCCGCTCAAGTGTATTTACATAGTGTGGTGCATCATGGTGCAGGAACGTCTTACCTCATAGTGCAGGTACATACGGGGCAAAGGGGGCAACTACATTACGGCATTTTAGTAATGAAACATGCTGTGTAATGCCTGAACCTGAAATCATTTATGATCATTCATGAGAGGACTTTGGATCTGTGAGCTGTTTTTAGGGAGTTAAATTGTCATCCTGCTGCACACAGACTCAATAACTGTATTTATTTTGAAGGAAATAAAACCAATACTATTCATTTTAACCCATAAACACAGTTTATTTTATACTAAAGTGGTAAATATCTTGTGTCATGTATTGAATAACGTACTGAGAAACAAGCAGAGCGGTTATACGTTCCTCACTACCAGCAGGAAACACAGACGGTACAAGGAACCAAGATGGTGTCCAAAAGAAATTAGGAACAATAAACAGTTTCAGTTGTATACCCTAGCTACCCTAGCGACTGCTTAGCAGCAGGGTTGCCAGGTCCGGCCATAAAAAATCTTATAACCCGTCGTTTAGAAGCCGAGACTAGCCCAGTATGGTGTAAAAATCGCAAACCTGGCAACTCTGGTTCTGCTGAATGTGTGTTCATGTTTACTGTATCATCAGAGTCTCATCATAAAGATGAAATAATGTCAACTGAGAAGCAGAATAAATGTACTATTAATTTGTAAAAGCTGAGGCGTCCGATCTGGTCCCAGAAGAAGCTCAGGGTGACGTGTGGAGATGTTAGCTGGACTGAACCAGCCGTCGTGGATCAGGTTCATTCACATTAGCCGTGACTCAATACTGACTAACATCGCTGGTGGTCAGTCAGGGTGGGAAATATCAACACCAGACGATAAACAAGTTCCAGTTGAAGTCCTGAGTGTGTGCAGTAACGTGTCTGCTTATATCAGGTCAGAAACGCTTCATCAGCTGATTTATATCCAGCTTATTTATTCACTACCTGTAAATCTGTACCTGACCAATCTGTCAACGGTTTATTTGGTGTGAAGTTCTGGAACTTTTGGCTTAATAAAACCACCTCACCTTATATATTTACACACACACACACACACTATATACAGTATATATATACAGTGTATCACAAAAGTAAGTACACCCCTCACATTTCTGCAAATATTTCATTATATCTTTTCATGGGACAACACTATAGACATGAAACTTGGATATAACTTAGAGTAGTCAGTGTACAGCTTGTATAGCAGTGTAGATTTACTGTCTTCTGAAAATAACTCAACACACAGCCATTAATGTCTAAATAGCTGGCAACATAAGTGAGTACACCCCACAGTGAACATGTCCAAATTGTGCCCAAATGTGTCGTTGTCCCTCCCTGGTGTCATGTGTCAAGGTCCCAGGTGTAAATGGGGAGCAGGGCTGTTAAATTTGGTGTTTTGGGTACAATTCTCTCATACTGGCCACTGGATATTCAACATGGCACCTCATGGCAAAGAACTCTCTGAGGATGTGAGAAATAGAATTGTTGCTCTCCACAAAGATGGCCTGGGCTATAAGAAGATTGCTAACACCCTGAAACTGAGCTACAGCATGGTGGCCAAGGTCATACAGCGGTTTTCCAGGACAGGTTCCTTTCGGAACAGGCTTCGCCAGGGTCGACCAAAGAAGTCGAGTCCACGTGTTCGGCGTCATATCCAGAGGTTGGCTTTAAAAAATAGACACATGAGTGCTGCCAGCATTGCTGCAGAGGTTGAAGACGTGGGAGGTCAGCCTGTCAGTGCTCAGACCATATGCCGCACACTGCATCAACTCGGTCTGCATGGTCGTCATCCCAGAAGGAAGCTGACGCACAAGAAAGCCAGCAAACAGTTTGCTGAAGACAAGCAGTCCAAGAACATGGATTACTGGAATGCCCTGTGGTCTGACGAGACCAAGATAAACTTGTTTGGCTCAGATGGTGTCCAGCATGTGTGGCGGCGCCCTGGTGAGAAGTACCAAGACAACTGTATCTTGCCTACAGTCAAGCATGGTGGTGGTAGCATCATGGTCTTGGGCTGCATGAGTGTTGCTGGCACTGGGGAGCTGCAGTTCATTGCGGGAAACATGAATTCCAACATGTACTGTGACATTCTGAAACAGAGCATGATCCCCTCCCTTCGAAAACTGGGCCTCATGGCAGTTTTCCAACAGGATAACGACCCCAAACACAACCTCCAAGATGACAACTGCCTTGCTGAGGAAGCTGAAGGTAAAGGTGATGGACTAAACCCAATTGAGCACCTGTGGCGCATCCTCAAGTGGAAGGTGGAGGAGTTCAAGGTGTCTAACATCCACCAGCTCCATGATGTCATCATGGAGGAGTGGAAGAGGATTCCAGTAGCGACCTGTGCAGCTCTGGTGAATTCCATGCCCAGGAGGGTTAAGGCAGTGCTGGATAATAATGGTGGTCACACAAAATATTGACACTTTGGGCACAATTTGGACATGTTCACTGTGGGGTGTACTCACTTATGTTGCAGCTATTTAGACATTAATGGCTGTGTGTTGAGTTATTTTCAGAAGACAGTAAATCTACACTGCTATACAAGTTGTACACTGACTACTCTAAGTTATATCCAAGTTTCATGTCTATAGTGTTGTCCCATGAAAAGATATAATAAAATATTTGCAGAAATGTGAGGGGTGTACTTACTTTTGTGATACACTGTATATACATAGAGAGAGAGAACTCAAAGCACACACATTCAATTCATGTCAGGATCAGTCATTAATAAATGTAAACACCTTCATCCTAACATCATCAGTGTTTCCTGATCCACATTACATCCTACACACACACACACACACACACACTCACACACACACTCTCACACTCACACACACACTCACACACACACACACACACACACACACACACACACGCGGGTGGATCAGAGCAGCACCAGGTTCACTCCGGAATAAATCACTTCAGGATTCTCAGTGAGGAAAATCAGATTTACTGTAGTAAATTCATACGTCCATCCTTCTGATAACGAGCACCTCCGCTCCACGGACTTTCATCGTCTGAGGAAAAACCATGACTGACTGCTACTGGTTACCAAGGTTTCAGCTGGATTTGCTGGGATCTCACACACAGGTGGGTCATTAGTACAAATCGTGAGGATTCATCATCAGGGGAAACAAAACTGTACCTGATGGTGCTGTCTGCAACAATACCTCGTATTAAATCCGGCTCTGATGGGATTTGATGCTGAGGTTTAAAACTTGAGTGGCGTGTGCTGGGCACTGAAATAAAGCCACCCTGGAATTGGTGGAGCGACTGGAATCAACTTCCTGTTATGGTAAATGATGGTGTACTCTGAGACGTAATACCACAGTGACGGGTGAGTCCAGTCAGTTATTGTTTACCTTTTCAAACGTCATCGGGAAAATGTAAATATCATTTCAGCGTCCAGGGTGGGTGTGTGGGTGCTGCAATAAACTATAACATTTCTTAAGTGTGACTAAAAGTACCAGTGTTATAAATAAGCTACAGGGTTTAACATGTTCAACCAGTAATGTGAAGACTGGCCTGTAGATGGCACTATAGTCTGTAAAAATGATGTAGTTTTTGGTACAGTAAGTTCTGGGAGGTGGGTATATCTTCTGTTTTTCCCAGTAAGGGTTTGCTTGACTGGGTGTTTACCACCCAACCCCGGGGGTCTAGTTTTACGATTATTAGAAGCACAGTGAAAATATTTTCCAGATCAGAATAAAACTCATGCACCATCGTTACACCAGATCAGGTAAGTTCAGCCCAGTAGTGGCAACCTGGCAGTGATGGGGCTTGAACCAGTAACCTTTAGATTACCAGTCCAGTAATGAATACATTTACATTTTCAGCATTTAGCAGAAGCTTTTATCCAAAGCGACTTACACAATGAGCGGAACACGATGAGCAATTGAGTGTTAAGGGCCTTGCTCAGGGACCCAACAGTGGCAACTTGGTGGTGGCGGGGCTTGAACCGGCAACCTTCTGTTTACTAGTCCAGTACCTTAACCACTGAGCTATCACTGGCCTCGAGTAGAGATTAGATTAGATTAGATTATAAATGACTTAATAAAGTCTGAACCCTAAAACTAAATATAAATAAATGAAACAGGATTTAGAATGAGGATCATTTGAGCTGAAATGTCACACAGGATCAACTGCAGCCCGTAACTCAATTTATCACTCACTACCCCGTAAAGGCAGCAGTTTAGTGGATTTGGCAACCGCGTGTGGAACATTTTAAAGCTTCAGTCTGATCTTGAGCACCTCAGTGGTTCCTCACTTGGTCCTCAGGTCGTTTAGTGTTTTCGACGTTCTAGTGTTTTTGGTTTTTTTTGGGGGGGGTGAAGAAGGTGGTGATGTATGTAGCCTGGAGTTTATTAGAACCCACGAGTGCACCGGAATATGAACCCGGTCCTGTACGAGTGTCTCATGGACCTGATGGTTCCACCTGATTAGTAGTTGTTTTAGCCTCTTTACTCTTCACATCTCAAACGTTTTATAGATCTGATTGCTGGTGTAACCGAGTGTGTTTAGAGTTTCTGAGTTTATAAAGAGAGAAATAAACTGAACACAGATGAACTCTGGGGAGCAGAAAACTTTACTGCTTTGTTCTATTGAGGTGAAGCACAGAGACGATCACATGTGTAGAGACACACACTTTTATATTCATTATGGATCCACAAAGGGACACAATACCTCACAGCACAGCACAGAAACGTCTCTTACACTAACGTCATTACTGTAGGATCGCTAGGACGCCTCATATTTCACCGTTAAATCACTAAACACAAACTTCACATTTAGAATTTTTACAGCAAATTGTTTATTACACAAGAAACGGCTCATTTATTCCGTCCGTGATGTGATTATCACATGTGAATTCAAACTTCAAACCAGGCAACACATAATCCATCTCACTCTCTCTATACAAGATGTAACATAAAGTCTCCACAAGGGGGCGTCACGTACACGTTCATTTAATTATTATGAATTTTCTCTGCAACCATTGTTTTCAGTTCGCGGCCCTTATCCTGGGGTAGGGTATAACCTAATTGTTCTCAACCGGGGGGTCAGGGGTCACGGCCCACTAGGGGACCTCAGTGACCCTCTAGGCGGGTCCAGTTACATGAAATTGAGATCTGATGTATTTCAGTGCTCACGTTCACACATTAGCAGCTTCTCCCTTTTTTGTGGGGTTTAAAAGGACACTGTATTAGATTGGAGCAATGCATTCTGGGTAAGTCGTTTTCCTCTACAGCAATATCAACCTGATCCATCATGAACCGAGCTGAGGAGGTAACAGAACACCCCCGAGAGGGATCCCGGCAAGGGCAAATGGAGACGGGAGAGAGAATAAAAGAGAGTTTAAAATAGTGCTGGAGCTCGACCCAGAACCAGAGATATGAGAGGTACCCAGAGATACCCAGAGATACCAGAGGTTACCAGAGATACCTAGAGGTACCCAGAGATACCCAGAGATATCAAGGTGCCAGAGATACACAGAGATACCAGAGGTTACCAGAGATACCAGAGGTTACCAGAGATATCAGAGATATGAGAGGTACCAGAGATACGAGCGTCCGGTTCATCTGAGCCCTCAGTTCAGGCTGGATTGTGAGGATTCGGACCTGAGGGTTCAAATCTTATCCAGAATAAAGAGTGTGGTTCTACCAGATGTTCTTTTCTGTTGACTGGCTGATCAGAACCCAAACCATCACAAAACCTGCCAGAAGCTCCTTCATGTTCCTCTGAGGATCAGTGTGATGAGTGCGCAGTGCCGTCGATCAGCCAGTAGAGGGCGTAACTGCAGCAGTTATGAGGAATCCCCTCCGCCGGACCCTCGTTTAACCTCACGCCTTCATCTCGGGTTCAGTGTTACTGATGATTTGGGGTTTGTTGTGTTTTCCAGATTCCGGACGGCGGCACGTCTGAGGATTTCAGCGGTGAGTCTGAACACACACCGTCTGGTACCAACACTAGGAACATTACTGTGGGAACCCCAAACGTTTACAGTGGTGACGATGGTAAATTACATTTGGCATCATAAACGTGATCAGACGTGATGAAGCAGCTCTGATGTTCGTCTCTGTGATGATGATGATCAGGAACGAAGCGTCTCGGTTCCAATCATAACCAGTGATTAGAATCAGGTCTGATCCTGGAGATGCTGGAACGTTTAGTCCTCAAAAACTCCACAGAAATGTTTAATCCGTCATTCAGATCATTTTCTCTCTCAAAACCTGAACAAAAGCTTTTTTATTATTAATATATAAATATAACTCATGAACACATGACCTCTCTCCTCTTTAATTCTCTGGTTTGTTTGTTCTTGATGTGAAAGCAGGAGCCGAGGTGACGTGTCCCTCAGAAGAACCCTGGAATCAGACTGGAACACCAAATGCTCCTCACCCTCCATTTTTACCCCCCAGACTGAACCTAACGCCCCGTCCCAGCGCTCCCAGTCCCAACATGAGCTGTCCAAATGTGCTCTATCCAATCAGGACCTGTACTGATATACCTCAGCACGGAATACAACGTCCTGTCATGCCACGCCCTATTATACCATGCCCCAGCGTGCCACGCCCCATTATACCCCACCCCAGCATGCCTCATTCTATCATGCCCCACCCCATCATGCCACGCCCCATCATGCCTTGTCCAAGCATCTCTTCCGACAACATGCCCCGCCCAGGCCGACCTTCGCCCAGTTTTTTCAGAGGCGCGATGTTTGGGGGTCCAAACGAAGAACGTTTCCCGCCCCCAGGTCTCAGGGTGGCAGAGCGGTGGGAGGGTGCGAACCTCGAGAACGATTGGGACGACGACGGACCTCTGATGCCCCCTACAGTCAGGCGCGGTGGCTGGAACAGAGGCGGCTCACAGGGGCGCGGATCCTCCAGGAACGGCTTCTAAACTTCTTATAAACTCACGAAAACGTTTTAAATAAAGCGAAAAAATTCCACAGTAAAAATTAACACAATTTCTCAGATTATAAATTAAATAAATAAATTTCCACAATCACCAAAGTTCCAAACATTCAAACACTGAAAAGTCCCAGATTCTGTCAAAACTAATAAACTAATAAAAATATTACAAATATAAAGTTAACCTGAATTCTACATTCTCCAAAAATACTAGAAAATAATCATCACACGTCCAGGAGGAGCCGCGGAATATTCCACTAGCACACCAGCACCGAGATTCTGAACTCCTCGGTTCTAAACTCTGCGTTGCCACCGGTTGATTGGGCGCTATCTAGTGGGCATAATTTGAATTCCCAGAAATTTCTATAATGAAACTTTATGATTTTTTTCTCATTTTAAAATATTAAAAATAAATCTTAAAAAAACCTCCTGACACAAAAAAATCCAAAAACATCCAACAAGTAAAACGTCTCAGTAACGACCGAAATCATCAAACACATCCAAATCTTCTAAATATCAACAAATTCTGACAGATTCTTTCATTTGTGAGGAAAAATAATAAAGTTAAGATACCAAAGTTACAAAAATGAAAGAAATTCAGAGTAAAAAAAACAACTAAATAAAATAAAAATAAAATAAATTCTCATAAAAATCAGACAAAAATTTCCTGTTTTTTTATTTTTGCTTGAATGAAGCTTCACCCAGAGAAATAATAATAATATAATAAAATAATAATAATATAAAATAATAATAAATAATAATATAATATAATAATTACATAATAATAATATAATAAAATAATAATAATATAATAATAATATAAAATGATAATAAAATAATAATAAATAATAATATAATATAATAATAAAATAATAATAATAATAATATAATAATATAATATAATAATGACACTAATCTTTGTTTCTGGTGTTTTACTAATCACTGATTCTCAGGATCAATAATCTGATTTATTTCTGATCTCTGATGGTTTCAGTGAAACGTTCTGAAGTTCATGATGATCAGAAAACGACTGAAGGAAAAAAGACGCAATTATCTCAGTTTCAGGATTATTTAGGACGTTTGTTTTTGGAGTTTGAAGGAAAAATCTCACAGTTTATTTTAGTAAAATATTTTTGTACAAACTCACGGTGTCCTACTTTATTTATTTATTTATATATTTATTCAATTATTTATTTATTTTATAATCATGTGAAGATTCTTACTGATTTACACCTGAACGTTTACACACCAGATCAGTCCATGAAGCTAAAACAGAGTTCCGATTCATCCCAGAGGTGTTGGGTGTTGTTGAGGTCAACAACACCGAATTCATTAAATCAGAGTCAGAAACAGGAGTAGAAAAGGACCTTCCCTAAACTGTTGCCAGAGTTAAAATGATGTCATTTGTTCATACACTTACTGAGCACTTTATTAGGAACACCTGTGTGGTGCGCACATTCAGGGATTATTTTATAAGCCACAGCTAAAATGTAAATCAATGTGGGTATACAATTACTGACTGTTAATCAGTCACACATAATCTCTGTTATCCCCGTCTCTGTGCAGCGGCATTGATCAGCCAGCAGAGGGCGCCAATGCTGCAGTTATGAGGGGATCATTGTCGCCCTCTGCTGGCTGATCGATGCCGCTGCACAGAGACCCTCGGACCAGCTGGTCGTCATATTCCTTAGAATAAATACAAGATATGAATTTAAACATCATTTTAATACATGACTCACACATTTTGGACCCGAACGTTACCGTTTTACATTTAAATGCTGAATGTGTTTATTTTTACAGGCTAAAAACAATTTTAAAAAATCAGCATTAAGAACGTCTGTACACGGCAGCTATTACTGAGGAATAATTCAGAGATACGAGACGATATGTTCAAGTTTTAACAGAATCTTAATGATTAATAAATTAAAATATGAATTTGAAGTCACACTGGTGTTTATTTATGATGATACTGACCGAACAAAGTTTCAAGCAGCCTGAACAGCTCTGAGTTTTGTAGTAACACTGATTCTGGAGGTGCCGGGCGTGGAAGAATCAGCACCCCTAAAATACCGCTGCCTGGAACACGAGGAACCCTCGACCCCTAAATCTGTGGTCCACAAGTGCCGCTACCCATCATGCTTGCTGAACTGTTCGGCATCAACAGAATTAAAGACATTTCTCCACAATAAAAGTCATCGCTGATGTGTTCGGGTCGTGTGTTCGTCTGGACAAGGTCTAAGTGCGCTCGTTAGCCGGGCAGCTCATGCTAAACCATTATTCTCTAAACGAGACCGACCGAATGTCCAGCTCAGAGTCTGCGGTTACAGAGACGTCTCTGATTCTGATGGGTGAGTTTTCAGCTATGAATTATGGGAAGTGTAGTATTTTACAGACGTGGATCTATTAGCGTTTCCTAACCTCATTTCTTCTAAATAATTTCAGGTCGATTATAAATTTATTCCCAATAAAAACGCGACTCCACGTCACCTACGATCCTGTGTTCAGGCGCTCAGGCAGATATTCACATAAAGTGCAACATAATAGCGTGTAAGCTGATAAATATCCACTAGGGGGCAGTGTTACAAGTACAGGCAGCTTATTAAATACCTTCTTTCATTTGCCAAGCTAGCGAGTCAGTTAGCGTAATGCACGTCATTAGCAGCCGTTTGTCGTAACATTAGTGAGTTATAACGCTGAACCTGCTGCAGGGTAACTGTGGGCAGCGTTGGCATGAACAATCCTCGAATCCTGCAACTGGCCTGACGTGCCAGCCTACAACAGTGGAGAATTCAGGTTGGTGCTACCAGCCTGACCAGGCACGTCGCTGACACAACTGGCCATGTTGTATTTGTATTTCTGCAGCAACAGCGACTCCTGCTGTCTGGTCGAGGCACCAGCGATGTTGTTCCTTCTAAGAAA
>NC_086007.1:28159876-28162376 GCF_030014385.1 Trichomycterus rosablanca
TAGGTGCATTTTGGGATCCTGATATAAAAATATAAAATATTTTTACAAGAAAACAGCAACCAAACACGTCAGAAAACACGAGTGAAAGACTTTAGATGTCACTGCGTCCCAATCCTGAACTGTTACACACGTACCAAAGCTTTATTCATGTATGGACATTCACAGTAACATACATAAATAATGAACACAGGAATCTGTTCTAATTATTAAATAAAATATAATATAAAACATTGGAGTTCAGTACAGTGCTGTACACTGTGACATCACACATTTTGAGTCTGTTTATGGCCAGATGTTTACAGATCTTTATTTCCTATTATATATATATATTAAGATCTCGAGTATTAAAGTGTCATTGATCAGATGGACGTTAAACAGCACATACTTGTTTACATCATTTTATATAACATCTCTCTGTTTTATTGAATTCTGTGTAGACGGTAATGTTTACAGGACAGATGATGTTTAGTGGATGTGAAAGTATTCACACTGGATTATAGATCAGCAGAGATGTTGTCCTTCCAACAGCTTCTCCCAGTTTAGCACAGGACTTGAAGCACTTTTGGACTGACCGCTGGGTTCTTTCTGAAGGACCCTCCTGCATGGATGCCAAGATAGTCCAGACGGCCATGTTTAGGAAGGTCTAAGATTGTTCTAAGCCTCTTCCATTTTAGAATGATTGGACTGGGACACTGGCATCCTTACCCTGATCGATGCCACAGTTTGATGGTGGAGATCCACAGACAGTTGGGTGGGATTCGGTGCAGGGTGTGGTGATCTCTGTAGGTGATGACATGTTATGGTTCTGTAGGTGATGACATGTTATGGTTCTGTAGGTGATGACATGTTATGGTTCTGTAGGTGATGACATGTTATGGTTCTGTAGGTGATGACATGTTATGGTTCTGTAGGTGGTGATGACATGTTTTGGTTCTGTAGGTGGTGATGACATGTTATGGTTCTGTAGGTGATGACATGTTATGGTTCTGTAGGTGGTGATGACATGTTATGGTTCTGTAGGTGATGACATGTTATGGTTCTGTAGGTGGTGATGACATGTTATGGTTCTGTAGGTGATGATGACATGTTATGGTTCTGTAGGTGGTGATGACATGTTATGGTTCTGTAGGTGATGATGACATGTTATGGTTCTGTAGGTGATGACATGTTATGGTTCTGTAGGTGATGATGACATGTTATGGTTCTGTAGGTGGTGATGACATGTTATGGTTCTGTAGGTGATGATGACATGTTATGGTTCTGTAGGTGATGATGACATGTTATGGTTCTGTAGGTGGTGATGACATGTTATGGTTCTGTAGGTGATGATGACATGTTATGGTTCTGTAGGTGATGATGACATGTTATGGTTCTGTAGGTGATGATGACATGTTATGGTTCTGTAGGTGATGATGACATGTTATGGTTCAGTAGGTGGTGATGACATGTTATGGTTCTGTAGGTGATGATGACATGTTATGGTTCTGTAGGTGGTGATGACATGTTATGGTTCTGTAGGTGATGATGACATGTTATGGTTCTGTAGGTGGTGATGACATGTTATGGTTCTGTAGGTGATGATGACATGTTATGGTTCTGTAGGTGATGACATGTTATGGTTCTGTAGGTGGTGATGACATGTTATGGTTCTGTAGGTGGTGATGTATGTAGGTCAGGTGATGAAGGACATGCTGAAGATGCCTCGTCCCACGTCGCCCCCTGTGGTGAAGCTGGAGGAGCGGGTTGAATACGGGATGCCCTCCACACATGCCATGGCAGCCACAGCCATCTCCTTCACGCTACTGCTGAGTGCACCTGAGAGAGTGCAGGTACACACACACCACACACACACACTCACTCACACCACACACACACACACACACACACTCACACACACCACACACACCGGGTATCTAATCACAGAGACACTTAGATGTAACTTCATCCCCCACTGTGAAGTGTGCTGGTGGTAGTTCCATGTACTGACTGATTTTTAGAAGCAGGAAACGTAAAAGTAAAGAGAAGTGATCCTGGTCTGGATGGGTCCAGAGCCTAAATGTAGAGTTGCAGGGTGCCAGTCCATGCAGGCACCACACACCAATCCACCTACCGTTGATTTTTTTGGAAGCTCCTCAGAGAATAAATTAAACATTTTACAGACCTGCGGCTGCACTAGGCACATTCTGTGAGGAGTTTGGCATGTTCTCACCATTTCTCATTTCAAAATAGGAGTAAATAATAATAATAATAAAAACGGTTTTCTTTTACATGACGTGTTGGGGTAACTACACTGAGCCAAAACATTAGGACCACATCCCGAAATTCCCACAGACACACTATCAAATATCAGGAAGCTCAGTAGGCCGGTCTGTGAGTGTTAACCAGTGTGTGTGTTTAGTTCCAGTTTGAAGCTGGTTTGGTCGTGGCGGTGGTCTTCTCAGCCCTCGTGAGTCTCAGTCGCCTCTACACTGGAATGCACTCGGCACTGGTGAGAACGATA